>NW_017971605.1:0-22165 GCF_001883845.1 Diplodia corticola
TCTTTAACTATTTTATATAAAATTTTATATAGTAAAGTTCTAAATACTCTTACTTATTAGTAGAATATACTATCTTTTAAAGATAATATAAAGATAAAAAATAAATAATAGCTTCTAGCTTATTAGATAAAAGAACTTACTAACTTAGTTTATTTATTACTTAATTAACTATTTACTAGCGCTAATATTACTAATAAAAAGTATTAAATAAAACTTTAAATTTATTAGTTTAAATAGCGATACGTTATAATTAAATAAGATTAAAGTATAAAATATAAAATAAAGAGATTTAAAAAAGTAGTAATTAGATATTTATTATATTATATTATAATAAGCTTTAACTAGTAGTTATAGCCTTAAACTTTAAATAAAACTTTTAGTTTTCTACTTTTTAAAGCCTAAAGCTTTTATTTTATATAATATAACTAGCTTTTATACTACTATATTAGTTCTTTTTAGTATTATTTAGCTATATTTAATTTCTTTTACTAGAAATATATAGTTTATTAGTTTATTATATAGTATTTAACTAATATATTTATTTATTTATTTAGTTTTACGTTTCTCTTTAGCCGTTAGCTATTAGAGACGGCGCCGAAGCGCGCTACCTAGAAGTTTTCGAGATTCTACTTAATAAAAGAGGTCTTAGAAGTACGTATAACGGTACGCCGGAACGGGCGTATCTCTATCTAGGGGTAGAGATAGTTAGAAAGATAGCCTAGAGGGAAAGAATAAGAAATAAAAAAGATAAAAGTAGGAAAAACGCGAAAAACTAGTAGTTTAGAAATTCCGCTAGATAGGCGGAGGGTAGTCGGCCGTCTTATAGATGTCGACGAGGTTTAGCGAGGTTTATTTATTATAAAAAATACGAAAAACGCGCTCGAATATTTACGTAACCCCGCGAGCTCTAAAGGGTTTCGGTAGATACTTAGAAAAGATTTCTACCGCCGCTTCTAGGCGTCGGCTATAGAGGCCCGGGCCTTAGAAAAGTAGTTTTTAGGTAATCTTTACTTTTATAGATACCGGTATACCCTTATAGATTTAGTCTAGGGTTTCGACGTTTATAGGCGTAGCTACGAATATACCCTTATACGAATAGCCGTAGGTATTAGGCTCTTTCGATTATCGGTTATAGGTGCTAGGGGTCTTATAAAACTTTAAGAAAATTTTCTAAGAAAAAGAAGCGTCTTTTTTAGATATAAACGAGTGGCTAGCGATACGTATTTATACCTCATTAGATAACTAAAACTATATAGTATATTAATTAATTATATAGTATTTAATTAGTATATTTTATTTTTTAAATAATATACTTAAATTATATTAAGTTTTTATTAAAATTTAAATTCGCCTATACTATAAACTAAAGTTTAATTAGCCTAATATATTTAAAGTAAAAGAATAATATTTACTTTTATATTAATTAAAATCTAATTAGCTCTAGTTATTTTAGAGTAAAATAGTAAAATTTAACTTATTTATTAAAATTACTATATCTCTTCCGGTCTATAGATCTAAGATTATCTTCGAGGCTATCTCTAAGTATCTTATCGTAGCTTATCTATTAGCTAAAAAACTTAATACTATCGAATATCTCTTAATCGGGACTAAGAATAGTAAGAACTAAGCCCGATTAAGTAAGCGCTAAGCTACTCGAAGATAGCCTTAAAGATAGCCTTAGATCTATAAACTAGAAGAGATAATTATTATTTTTTTTACTAATATTTTTAACCTAAAAATAATAAATAATAAATATATACTATAATTACTTATAAAAGCGAGTTTTAGTTTATTTAATATTAAACCTTTTTATTCTAGTACTAGAAAATCGTATAATTAGCTTTAATTAATACTTTATTTATAAAACGTAGAAATTTAAGCTAAAAAAAAGAGAGTTCTAGTTACTATAATAAAGATAAAGGCCTTTTAAAAATTATTTACTTTAAACGCTAGCGTAGATATAAGGTATAAGATATAAATAAAAAGCTTAAGATAGATATAAAAAGAGAGCTTATAATTAATAGACGAATTCTTAAGGAATTCGGCCTTCGTCCGTAGACCGAAGGGCTTTTATATATAGCTAAGCGAGAGTTACGTAACTAGTACGTAACTTCTATAGGTCTCGTATATAAAGCGTATATGAGACGCGGCTATAAGTCCTTATACTACCCCCTCTACTATAGGGGTCGACTACGACCCCGTAAAGAATAAAAAAACTCGAAGATCTTATATACCTTCTACGAGAAAAACCTTTCTTATTAGAAAGAAAAAAGCTCGTAGCTAGAGTCGTTAAGAAAATTCCTAGGCGCGGAAGCCGTAGTCTATATTTCTTAGAATATTCGCTTTTACTTATATTATAAGTAGGTACGTAGAGTATACTTAACGCGTACGACTATTATACGCGGGTTAGATATATAGCGCTATACGCTAAAGTAGTAGAAAAGTTTAGCTACTCTAGGCCGTTACGCGGCTTAGAGTATCCGAAAATAGAACTCTATTAGAGGTTTAATTCTACGTAGAAGAAGTAGTAATTACTTTCTACGTAATAGCGGTTATTCTATCTTTTATCTTTTTAGATTTATAATCGCGAGTCTCGTATATAGCTTAAGCGTTTTAAAACTATTATTTATACGTTTTAGATACGTATAGTATACGCGGCGCGTACTTCCCCCTTAATATCCCTTTATAGTAATTATATTAGGCGTATCTATCTTTATAGAGTTTACTATTACTACTCGTAATTCTTAGTCTACGGCTAGGTTTAGTAGCTAGTATCGTTATATCTATATCTATTAGCTAGATAATAGGTTCTTATCTCTTTACGAGTAGTACTTAGGCGTTAGATAGATATAGTTTCTTCTATTAGATAGATACGTTTTTATAGAGTCTAGGTCTATACGTTTTACGTACGCGTACCGTAGGAGAAGCTAGTAAAAAGCCTTTATATATTAGAGTTCTCTTACGCGATCGTTTTCCGACTCTATACTATATCTATTTTCTAATATAGCTTTATCTTTAACTTCTCTTCGCGGCTCTACCGCTCGTTTTTTAACGTCTTCTATTACTCTAGAAGCTAGTTCTATAAGTAGTATAAATAAGAAAGAGAAGAAGCTATCTCGTATAAGCTAGCTTAGTCTTAAATTAGCTTAAAATAAAGATAAAGATAAGGCTCGGGCTCGCTATAAGCCGTTTAGTATATAGAACGTCTTTTAATATCGTCTCGTTAGTATCCGCGGTCTAGCTTCTTATTAAGAGCCGATTCTATCTTATTATAAGGCCTTTTATAAACGTTATCTTTTATACTAGGCTTCCGCTTCTTAGATTAATAATAACGTAAAGAATATTATTAAGTAGAGCTATATACGTAAGATACCACTCTCGAAGTACTAGAGATATACTAGAGCGCGATACGATTATATTTAGATAAGTTTTATCTTACGATTTATATACGCGTCGTATCTTTAGCTAACTTTTTTCGTCTATCTAGTCGCCTTTCGAGTTTCGCCGCGCTATAAACGTATTATCGTTTATACGCTAGTAGGCTATTCGTTATAATACTTCTAAGAAGTAGAATCTAATTCGTAGCTACGCCTCTAAGTATCTTAACTACGTTAAGAACTTCTACCGGCTCGAGAAGGCTTACGTTAAAAACGCTAGCGGTTTTAAGAAGTATTTATACTATAATAGTAGTAATACTATAGTTTTTCTAGGTTTCTTATCGGGCTCTCGCTAGAGAGTAAGAAATCCCGTTAGTTTCTACTCTAGTAGGCGGGAATCTAGACGTTCTAGTCCGGAAGGAGTAGAAAAAAATATATATCGACTACTAAAATTATAACCTCCGACTTAAATATATAAACTTCCGTAATACTCCCCTCGGGCCGAGTTTCTCCTAGCTAATTCTCTAAAGTTCCTACCGCCTTTCGTAATAGCCCCGCTATAATTCTCTCTTCTAGTAACTAGTACGCTCTATCGTATCTAAAACCCTTAGAATACCTTAACTAGCTCTAACTCTTTCGATTAGATAATTTATCCGGCTAAACGTTTCTTCGCTCGCCGGCGTACCTAACCCCTTAACTACTATACGTACGAACTATCTAGACTTCTAGTTATATTTCGCTAATTCTTCTCTAATATCTCTTCTTCTTCTTTACCCGTTATCTAAGATAAGCTTTCGTACTTATCCTCCTCTTCCGCGGGCTTTTAGTATTACTCTTAAAACCTTTTTTTTATCTTTATAATTCTTACGTTCTTTTTACTCCCCTTTCTTATCTTCTCGCTACTATCTTATCTATTCTTTATTTTCTCCCTTAGACCCGCCTCTTAACGCCTTAGATTTCTAACTTCTACTTTCTTCTTAAGTTTTCCTTCTTTCTATTAGTACTTCCGTTACTAACTTCCGCCCCTTCTAATACTTAGTTCTACGGGTCTTTACTATTAATATATGTATCGACTCTTAGGTTAGTTCTTTCTTCTAGTTTCTAATCCGGGTTCCGTCCGTAGCTTCTTCGGAGAATTCCTCTATTTACCTTAAATAGAAGCCTAAGGATATTCTTATAAAGTACCCGCGTACTACCCGTAAAAAGCCGCCCGAGGTTCCCGAGAATACTCTATCTCTCGAGTATATTAAGGTCTCGTACTTTAACTAAAAGACTTCGAAACTTACTTCTCCGGTCGAGCGCGAAAAGTCCTACCGCTTTCGCTATACGAGCCCGGACCTAGATAATAACGATAAAGAGAAAGATTACGAGAAGGCTTAGAAAGATACTTAAGCCGCCTTAGAAGCCTTTAAGAAGAATTCGACTTTCGAACTCTCTAAGCCCGTAAAGCGAACTCTAATAACTTCTAGCTTATCCCGCCGTAATTCTCTTTAAACTCGCCGTATCGACGCGGCGTACGCCGCTAACTATACTCGGGCTAATAAAGTTCTAACGAACCTCTTAACCCTCTTCTCGTTTTATACTATCTTGGGTTCCGGCGATTTCTAGATCTCTATCGTCGATTATTCGACTAAGCTTAGTT
This sequence comes from Diplodia corticola, assembly GCF_001883845.1. NCBI lineage: Eukaryota > Fungi > Ascomycota > Dothideomycetes > Botryosphaeriales > Botryosphaeriaceae > Diplodia > Diplodia corticola. The sequence continues at coordinate 5,020 of NW_017971605.1, forward strand.
CGTTCTATCTTTATCCCTTTTTTTTTTATAGTTTCTAACGTTCTTTTAGCTAAGTCCTAGGCGTTATTTATTTAGACTTAGGCCGCTACCCTCGAGAAGATTAACGAGTTAGTCGGGAAGAATACTAGTTTCGAGAAAAATAACGATAAGTTACTCGCCTAATTTATTTTTTTAACGCTAGCGGCTTCTTCTTTTCTTCTTAGCTTTTAGCGAAACTCTTTTATTTATACTATATCTATTTCTCTAGATTTTAAGGCGGCCTTCTAGGCTTCGCTTACTTCCGCGGATATAGAGGTCGTTTCTAAGGCTTATTTCGTAGATCTCTCGTTCTATATTATATATACCGGAGCCGCCCTAGTATCGTACCGCCGAATTTACGCGAGTCTATCGACGTACGTCTAGAAGTCTCTAGTTAGTACTACTTAGAATACTACTTTCCTCTTAGAGATCTAGCCTCTTCTCTTTAACTCTAACGGATCTTATCTAATCGCTATTTAAAACCGTAGACGCCTACTCGTAATACTTCGTATACGTTAGACGGAACGAATTTCTAACTCTTATATCTACTATATAGTCTATAGTTACCCGTATATCGTCTAGAAGGGCCCTAAGCCTCCCGAGAATTTCTATAGTAGCGACTACTATCTTTAGTACTTCCGTATATACTCGATATATTTTCTAGTAAGTTCTACCCTCTTCTTCTTTAGATTCCCGTACTAACTCGATTTTTCTAGAATACTAACTCGTCGAAGCGTCGTATCTCTAGTCTTATAACCCCCTCTTCGCGGAAGCGCCGAGGATTAGTTAGCTTATCTAGAGTTTCGAAGCGCGTTTTTACTAAATACGATTCTTCTAGAGCCTCTCTTTACGCCGGCGGATTCTTAGACTTTACTTATACTAGTCTTTTAGCGCCTTCTCCGCCGATTCCGCTCGCGGCTTCTATTCCTCCGAAGCTTATTTAACGTCTTTTCGTTACGGAGAGCGCTATCTAGAGCCTAGTTTCTAAGATCGATAGGCTTATATTCCGAACTAACTCGGACGCGACTACGATTTAAGACCTCTAAGACTATATTCTTACTTTCGAGGAAATCGTTTAGGAATTCGCTTATAATCGTAATACCCTCTTTTAGAACCTCGAGGTACTTACGACCGCTATCTAGAAATTATAGAAGCGCCTCTAGAATCTCGAGAATAAAGTTAAGAACTCTCGTCGTAGCTATAAAACTCGTCGCCGTAGATAGCTTTTTCTAGCGGTATCTTCTTCTACCCTCGGGCTTCTTTTTCTTTCCGATACCCTACTAGCGTGCCTTTATAGTAAAATTTATACTTTTCTTCTTAGAGTTACCTCTAGTTACCTTCTCTTTTACGTCTTTTTAGGCTAGAGTCTTTAGATCTTCTAAGTCTCCTCTTACTCTCTTTAGAAATTCTATTTCTTCTTAGAGAACCTTTCTTTTCTTTATATAATTTAAGATAATCTCGTATCGATAACTAACTCTTTCTTCTAGAAACTTACTATAGCCCCGTTTATAGCTTTCGCGAAATAAAGACGCCGTAGATCTTACTAGATTCTAATAGCTTTCTTATAGTATTCTAACTTAGTAGGTTTACTTTTCTTAGTATCTTCTTAGATTCTTTCTCGCTAACTTCTTCTTTCTACGCTTCTTTCCGCGGAAAAAATCGCTTTAAACGGTCTCCCGCGATCGTTTTCTAGAGTACTAATCCGTTAAGCTTAGAAAGCTAATACGTCCCCTTCGGGAGTATCTCGTAGACTAGGTAAGATTCTAGCCACCGATACGAGAGTTTAACGGAATAGCTATATTTTTAACGGGTATTATATAGAAGGACTATATCGCCCTTCTAGAGTCTTTCTAATCTACTCCTCTTTCGAGAATCCTACGCCTCTTTCCCTATTTTCCGTATTCTTTAAAGATATAAGGTCGCTTCTTCTAGATCTATATTTTTTATTTCTAGTTATCTTACTCGTATGCTAATAAGATTCTTAGTACTATAATTCGTAGCCTACGAAAGGACCGCCTATATCGGAATATTAAGTTTAATTAGTAGAACCGCCTCGGCCCCGTATATAAGGTATATAAGGCTTCGTCCGGTACTACCCCGAACTATTATCCGGTTTACCTAAAGAGTAGCGTAAAAGTATTTTATCTAGCCGAATTCTAAGCCGTCCGTAAGTTTTAATAGCGTAGCTAGAAGCGGACGATACCCGGCTTCTACTACTCTATTCGATATAGAATAATACGCCGATATAGTAATCTTTAAAACTCTATACTTTTTAAGTAGAATCTCGACCTACTTTTAGTTCTTCGACCCTCCGTTCGTTACTATCTATAACGAATAATCGTATCGGTATAGTATATCCTTCTAAAGGAACTTCGTAACGGCTTCTAAGATCGCCCTTTAGAGTATTCTTACTTCTATCTATTCTAAGAGTGCTTCCCGAACCTTTACGTAGTACTTATATACTCTATCCCGCGGTATATATATAACGTCGACGTAAATTTATTACTATATTACTATTATCCGAGCGGGATTTAACTCCTTCGCGGCTTAGTTATCCGCGCGCCGTTAATATTTCTCGTATATTCGATAGTAAAGTTTTACGTTCTTCTAGAGCTCTTTCTAGTAGTATTAGTCTATAATCTTCTAATAGGTCGCCTCTTTACTACGGTATTCTACCTCTTCGTATATCTTTCGTAGGACTTTATTTTAGTCCTTCTCTTTATCTACGACTTTTTAGAGGGGGTTAAGACTTCTAGCCTTTTAAAATAGAATTTCGTTCCGGAGAATATACTTAAGCGCTTTTATCTTAAAGAAATAGCGTTTATATCTTATTAGTCCTTTAGAAACCTTTAGAGTTTTAAGAAATTCCGCGATTCTTCTATACTTTCTATTATATTCTTCTATAGATTCCGTAGCTTTTATCGCGTACTATACCTCTTCTATACGAAGAAGGGCCCGATTTAGAAAGTCGTTAATATCTTCCTCTTATTCCGCTTCTTTCTAATCGTCTTTCGTTTTCGGCCTCCTAGACAGCCTATCGGGAGTAGTATATTTTACTCTCGGAATATAGACTATCTTAAAGTTAAATAGTTAGATATACGCGATTTAGCGGTTTACTAGTACTTCTAGAATATCTAAGAAACTTTAGTTTAACTAAGCGATAAGCGTCTAGGCGTCTAGCTCTAGGCGAAAATATACTTTATATAGATAGTTCTAAAACTTCTTAATCGCTCTTAGAATACCGTAATATTTTTTCTTTTTAGTATCGTAGTTTACTTCGGCTTTCTTCTAGATTCCGCTCTTATATCTTACGGGATATCTTTTCCGAGAATTTATCTTATCTTTTTATATTAATACCGCTTTCTATCCGGTCTCGCTTACGTCTACCGCTAGGATAATAAGTCTTCCTAATTTATAATCGATAGTTACTAGGGCCGAGGCGGACGTTAGAGTTTATTTTAGAGATTTTATCGCTTTTTCTTAAGCTAACTCCTACCGGAATTCCTAGTCTTTTTATAGTAAGAAGTAGAGGGGTTTCGCGATTACTATAAAATCTCTAACCTAAACGCGGTAGTAAATATAGATACTAAGAAAATCTCGAACTTTCCGTATATTAGTATAAGTAGGCTAGTTTAGAATCTTAACGATTCTCGCGGAGTTCGGATATCGTTTCCCGGAATTATATATATATCCAACGATTTTTAAGCCGTTCTTATACTAATAGTTCTTCGCTCTCGAGGTAGTTAAGCCCGCTAGTTCTAGAAAGTATAGAACCCTATCTAAGTTTCGAACGTACTCTATTACGTACCGTCTTACTTAAGATAGATCTAGAACTTCTTCTTCGTTATACGTTATCTAAGATTCTTTTACGCTAATATCGTCTAGAAATACTCTTCCGACTTTAGGAATTTTATCCTCGAGTACCTTATTTATAATCCGGACGAACTACGCTACGGAATTCGTTTCTCTCTATAAAAGAGTAGTTATTTATAGTAGTCTAAGCGGTATTTAGAATTTCGTTAGATCTCTATCTTCCTCCGCTAGCGGAACTTAGTCGTAACTAAAGAAAAGATCTAATAATAACGCGATCGCTAGTCTCGCGAATTCCTCTATAAGATATAAGGCACGAATAAGAAGCTTAAAATAGGTATAAGAAGAGAGCTTATAATTAATAAACGAATTCTTAGAGAATTCGGTCTTCGCCCGTAGGCCGAAGGGCTTTTATATATAGCTAAGCGAGAGTTACGTAACTAGTATATAACTTCTATAGATCTCGTATACGAAGCGTATACGAGACGCGGCTATAGATTCTTATACTACCCCCCCTATTATAGGGGTCGACTACGACTCCGTAAAGAATAAAAAAACTCGAGAACCTTATATATCTTCTACGAGGAAAATCTTTCTTATTAAAAAGAAAAAAGCTCGTAGCTAGGATCGTTAAGAAAATCTCTAGGCGCGAAAGCTATAGCCTATATTCTTTAGAATATCCGCTTTTATCTATATTATAAGTAGATACGCGGAGCATGCTTAACGCGTACGACTATTATACGCGGGTCGGATATATAGCGCTATACGCTAGAGTAGTAGAAAAGTTTAGCTACTTTAGACCGTTACGCGGCTTAGAGTATCCGAAAGTAGAACTCTATTAGGGGTTTAGTTCTACGTAGGAGAAGTAGTAATTACTTCCTACGTAATAACGGTTATTTCGTCTTTTATCTTTTTAGGTTTTTAATCGCGAGTCTCGTATATAGCTTAAGCGTTTTAGAACTATTATTTATACGTTCTAAATACGTATAGTATACGCGGCGCGTACTTCCCTCCCGGTATTTCTTCGTAGTAATTATATTAGGCGTATCTACCTTTATAGAGTTTACTACTACTACTTATAATTCTTAATCTATAGCTAGGTTTAGTAGCTAGTATCGTTATACCTATATCTATTAGCCCGATAATAGGTTCTTATTTCTTTACGAGTAGTACTTAGGCGTTAGATAGATATAGTTTCTCCTATTAGATAGATACGTTTCTATAGAGTCTAGGCCTATACGTTTTACGTACGCGTATCGTAGGAGGAGCTAGTAAGAAGCCTTCGTATATTAGAATTCTCTTACGCGATCGTTTTCTAACTCTACGCTATATCTATTTTCTAATATAGCTTTATCTTTAACTTTCCTCCGCGGCTCTACCGCTCGTTCTTTAACGTCTCCTATTACTCTAGAAGCTAGTCCTATAGATAGTATAGATAAGAAAGAGAAGAAGCTATCTCGTATAAGCTAGCTCGGTCTTAAATTAGCTTAAGATAAAGATAAAGATAAAACTCGAGCTCGCTATAAGCCGTTTAGTATACGAAACGTCTCTCGACGTCGTCTCGTTAGTATCTACGGTCTAGCTTCTTATTAAGAGCCGATTCCGCCTTATTATAAGGCCTTTTATAAACGTTATCTTTTATACTAGGCTTCCGCTTCTTAAATCGATAATAACGTAAAGAATATTATTAAGTAGGGCTATATACGTAAGACACCGCTCTCGAAGTACTAAAAGTATACTAGAGCGCGGTATAATTATACTTAGATAAGTTTTACCCTACGATTCGTATACGCGTCGTATCTTTAGCTAACTCTTTTCGCCTATCTAGCCGCCTCCCGAGTTTCGCCGCGCTATAAACGTATTATCGTTTATACGCTAATAGGCTATTCGTTATAATACTTTTAAGGAGTAGAATCTAGTCTATAGCTACGCCTCTAAGTATCTTAACTACGTTAAGAACTTCCGCCGGCTCGAGAAGGCTCGCGTTAAGGACGCTAGCGGTCTTAAGAAGTACTTATACGCTTAGTAGATCTCTCGCGACTATAATCTTTAACGTAAGTAAATAAGGGCTTTCTTAACCGTCCGCTTTTACTTTTACTAACTCTTAGTATAGCTTAGTATAGGCGGTATCGGTCTAATACTTTCTACGAACTAACGTATCGACGTAGCTACTAAGAACCGCCTTCTACGTAGCTAGAATAACCTCTTTAAGAAGAATAGCCTCGATTCGAACCGCGATAAGTTCCTTAACGAGAGTAATAGCTAAAAGAGTATACGATAGTACTAGTACGAGCCCTTAGTAAAGTAAGAGGTAAAGAGTAGATAAAATTTAGTTTTAATATTTAGCGAGGTTTTAGGGTTCTTTACGAGTTAGGCTAGGCTTAGAGTTTTATACGAATTAGATACGCTTCTCGTACGCGGCGCTTACGCCTAGTAATAAAAATCTATTCTTCTTATATTATAGTTATTAACCCGAAAGTTTTCGTAAGTTAATCGGTTCTATAGAATTTTCTAACTACGAAAGAAACTACGGTTTTTATTCTAGATATCTTTCGGCGACGTATCGATCTCGGCCGTAGTATAACGATATATTTAGTAGCTTTCGCCCTCTAACTCTAAATTTCGAAGACTAAGCTTTTATCGCTTCGTCTTATTTCTTAAGCTAGAAGACCTTCTCCGCCCGCGTTTTATAGGTTTTTCGCCTACTTATAGTAAATTCTCGCGTACTCTTCGCACGCTCTTCGTACTCTTAGAGTTATTCCCCGATAGATCTTTTTAAGATTTTTCGCCTCGTTATAAAGGTTCTCTACGTACTCTTCGTACGCGTTTCGTATTTAGTAGATTTATTTCTCTAAAGTACCGTCGACGATATTCGTCGAGTAGTTTCTAGTAGTTTTCGAGTTCGTACTTATACTTCTACTTATTATATTTATTTAGCTAGTCTAGCTATTTAATAAAATATTACGAACCGCGGGGGCCGTCTTTATAGTTAACGACGGTTTTAATCTTCTATATATCCTCTAACTCTATAGCGGGCGGTTAGAAACCGGGCTTTACGAAGTATAGCTCTAGAAGAGATATATAGAAGATAAAATAGAGCCGCGCTATTAAGGCTAGTAGCTTAAGCTAGTAGGCGAAGTTTCTAACCTCCTTAATAATTTTAAAGAGATCGAGGAATCGGCTATCTAGCTTCTTATAAGATCGCTTCGTACGAATATTCTTCGTAAATAGTAGAATCTCGTCCTCTATTTTAAAGTGGCGATCTAGGCGGTCTTTATTATAGTACTAAGCCTAGAGCTACTATACGTATAGAATTATCTAGTATATACGTACGTATACGCTACGTATATATTCGATATACGCTTTAGCTACGTCGAGCGCGAGAGTAATATCCTTAATATCTAAGAATACTACTACGAGGCTTCTTATCTAATTAGGTCTAAGAATACCGTCTAACGCCTCGTTATCTATACCGTAGCTTAGAATATTAGGAGTATATTCGGTAGTAGAGTATAACTTATTATTATACGCGAATACTACTTATAGTAGTAGTTTAGCCTAATTAGATTACTTCTAGTTAGAGTATATCCTTAAATACGTCTTAATCTCTTAGTTTTAACGTTCTATTTATCCGTCCGTCTATAGATAAAATACCGTACTAAGGCGTCGTTTAATACCTAGTTCGTAGTATAAGGTAGACTAGTATTCGCTAGTAAATACTAACCTCCTATCTAAGACGATAGAGTCCGGAACGATCGTCTATAAGAAGTATAGTTCGAGTAAAGTCGTAAGATTCTTTACGTCGATCGTCTTACGTACCGGGAAGTAAAATACCTTCTTAGTAGCGCGGTCTACGACTACTAAAATAGAGTTATATAAGCCTCTATCGTAACCCCTTAATTTAGAAAGGTCCGTAATAAAATTAAGAGAGAGGTATTTCTACGGTTCTCGTTCTACCTCGACCGACTATAGGAGGCCGTAGAGCTTATAGCGACGTATCTTATATCTCTAGTAGACGTTATATATATTAATATAGGCCTTAACTTTCTTATTTAGGCCGGGCTACTCGTATTTACGTGCGATTACTTTATATATACGTTTAAAGCTATAGTAGCCGCCCGTAGGGTTGTTATAGTTACGCCTAATAATCTTATTCCGTAGAGGGATACTATAAGAGACGTAGATCTTTATATAGCGGCGTAAAAGGCTATCTTAGTTAAAGAATTAACTCTTAGCCGTAAGTTTCTCTAGAGTTTAAGTCCGGCGCTAGACGACGATATCGTCTTCCCGCTAGACCTTCTTAATAAATAAGAATAGTAATCTTAGAGGTTTCTTTATAGCTAGTTTTTCGTTAAGTATAGCTACTACTATTACTTAACGTAGTACGAAGCTCTAGACTTCTTTTATACCGGCGAGGGCTTACGCTAGCCGTAAGCTTTTCTTATTTAGAAGTCTAGAACCCTAGACCCTCGCGTTATTATAGTTTTCGCTAGCCGCGCTAGTATATACGGCGGCGATAAGTTCTAGTAAAGAAACGAAGAGCGTATTATTTAGTTAGCTATCGTAGCGCGGATCTCTCGTATACTCTTCGTATACGCCGCGCGTAGTAGGGATAGTAGCTCTCGGAGAACTATCTATAAGTTTCCGTATCCGTAGCTTTTATTATAACGTTAGTAATATAGCGTCTAGATATATCTTCTTTTTAATCTCTTTAAACTCTAATACGTAATCGGGTCGCCTAGAGAGAGAATCGGCGGAGTTAAAGGCTTTAAGTTTATATTTAATCTCGAAGTCGAACTTCGCTAGCGTTTTAGCGTAGCGGGTCTAACGTTCTAATAACTTTTTAGTACTTATAAAGTATCTAAGATTATTATAATCGTAGAGTACGCGCGTCGGATACGAGGCGTATACGAGGAAGTATCGCTATACGTTAAAGTATTTAACGATAGCTAGTAGTTTCTTATCGTACGTATTATAGCGTACTTCTATAGCCGTAAACTTCTTACTATAGTAGATAATAGATAACTAGTATTTTTAGTCGCCCTCCTACGCTTAGAGCTAGAGTAGAATACTAGCTAAGGCGAAATCTAATATATTAATAATAAGTATTAGCTATAATACTAGGTCGTAGTACCGGAGGATCGGGCCGTACGAAAAGACGTCTTTTAGCGTACGAAACGTATACGCAGCGTCGTCTAGCTAGTAGAACTAAATATACTACTTAGTTAGGCCCTTCCGGGACTTCTTCGTAGATACTCTCTTAGGTACCCGAGTAGCGTCCCGGAGGAGGTTATTTAGAAGCTTAATAATAGAGGAGTAGTTCTATACGAATCGTCTATAGAAGTTAGTAAAGCTAAGAAATACTTATATATTATAAAAGAAGCTAGATTTCGGCTATTCTTAAATAGCCTTTACGCGTTTAGAGTCTATTACGACGCCGCTAGGCGTTACGATAAATTCTAGAAACTCCGCGTAGATCGTATAGAAGATATACTTTAATACTTTAATATATAAGCTCTAGTTCCGGAGGCGCTAGAGTACTTACTAAACGTATTAGACGTAATCTTCCTCGTTTCGAGAGTAGATTAAGATATTATCTAAATATACGACGTAGATAGTATCTATAAAACTTCTAAGAGCTTTATTAATATAGCTCTAAAACGTAGCCGGCGCGTTAGCTAGGCCGAAGGGTATAACGAGATACTTAAATAGATCGTATCTTATTTTAAAGGCCGTCTTCTACTCGTCGCTCTTATAAATGCGAAGCCTATAATAGGCGTTACGTAAGTCTAGCTTCGTAAAAATCTTTACGTAAGATATATAGTTTAATAGTTCGCTAATAAGAGAAAGTAGATATCGATTCTTAATCGTAACTCGATTTAGCCCCTAGTAATCGATATATAATCGTATAGTCCCGTTAGGCTTAGGAACGAAGAGAATTAGTACGCTAGTAGAAGACTTACTAGGCCGAATCTAGCCCTTCTTAAGAGTCTTATCGAAGTATTCTCGTAAAATCTATAGCTCTCTTAGCGAGAGATTATAAATAGATATTTAGGGCGGCGACTTATCGTCCTCTAGATCGATTATATAGTCGTATTTAAAGTTCTAGACTAGCTTACCGGCTAATTCGTTTAATACGATATCCGTAAAGTCTTAGTATTAACTTAGAAGTTCTTTTTATAGCGCGGTAACCGTTGCGGCTATAAGAATAGAATTATCCTACGCTTTTAATACGAAGTATATATATTACGTATACGCGGCGCTAGTACGTCGCGAATAATACGTAGGATTACGATCTCCGCCTCTCTACGTTAGTAGAGGCTAGTTCTAACTAGAAATCTTATCTTCTAGATTAATCTAGTAGACGAAATTATCTAAGGCTAGTTAACTAGCGAATTATACCGTAGAGATAAGCTTAATACGGTTTTAGTATAAATTACCCTATTTAAGGGTGTTCGTATTAAAGCGGGCGATAAGATTAGCCGCTTTTAGCTAGTCTAAGCCGAGGATTAGATCGTAACTCTTAAAGAACGCGCTCTAGAATAGGCGCGGTTTAATAGTTCGCTTAACGCCTATTCCGTCTTTAGCCCGAAGGATAAGTTTATAAAAGTTCTATATAGTTATAGAATAGCTGTCTAAGAATTATACGCGGAGCGTACGCTTAACGTACGAGAAGAATACGCGATAGATACTTACTAGATCTTACTTAATAAGGTTTATATCGCTTTTTAAATCTAAGAGGATCTTTAAGGCTACTAGTTCTTCTAGCGACTCTAGAAGAACGTTTATAACGATCTATCTAGTTAAGCCTTAGTCGACTAGTTCTAGAGGTAGACGGCTTAGAGCCGCTACTAAAACTATTCTTTTTCTAAGATTTTATCGTCCTTCGAGCTATCGGCTCTAGAAGGAAATTAGTTACTAGCCGGATTCTTATTAAACCGGCGAAAGCCCGAGTTACGCTTCGTATACGACGCGCCTACGTCTTATCTATAAGTCGACTTCTAGAAGTCTTCTTAGCGAGGCGGCTTATATTAGCTCGAGTTCCTCGACCGATCTCGCCTACTATTAGTAGAGTAGACCGGACGCGGGCGTTTATAGTCTACGCTCTAGCGTTATTATTTCTCCGTTTACGCTATCTTAACTAAGCCGAGCGTCTACTTAAGGCTAATAATTAAGTCGTAGAGTTTTTTAACCCCTCGGATAGTCTTTATCGTAGGGTATTTAAGGAGTTCTTTACGATAGACCTCTAGGAGGTTCGTAAAAAAGAGATCGATAAGAAGATTCTTATCGGCTACCGCGTATAAAAGCTATTTATATAGGCTTTCTATACGGGCGTAGTACTTCTAATACGACGTACTAGGCTTTATTAGAGAGCGGTAGAATATAACCGTATTCTCGTACCGCCGTAAGATAGGGTTTTTTACTTAATCTTAAACGATTACTTTAAACTCCTCGAAGAGAAGCTCTTTTTAGATTATAGATTTATCTAGGCGTTAGTAGACGTACTAGGCGATTACTTTATACTTCGCGAGGCTCTAGAGGGCCTAACGGATTTACTTCTCGGTATTCTAGTCTTATAAATTAAGTATATTAAACTTATTATTTAACTCGTTAATCTACTTATCGAAATAGTACTAGGTCGCGGTTTATAGTTTAGAAATATTCTTTTCTCGCTAGATCGCCTTCCGCGCTTTAGAGTCGAGATATATACGAGGAGTATACGTTTCGGATACGCTTAGCTAAGAGAGTATATTAACACGTTTCTATAAACCCTTAATTAAAGCGTTTAATTCGATAATTTAAGCCGAGGAGGTCGGAATTACTATAGAGAGCCTATAGATTTTAGCCTTTAGATTTATAATAACGTCTTCGGGCGTAATCGTTATAGAGAGAGATTCTTCTATAGCGGCTAGCATCGGGGGTATCTTATCGGCGTTATTATCTAATTCGCTAGAAATTAGATAGTCTAACCCGATTAAGAGGTCTTATACGACCGTAGCGTTTTTAGTACGCGACGCATACGCGTCGCGTATAAAAAGAGAGATCCGCTTAAAAGGTATTTTAAACCGGCTATTTAAAGAGAAGAATTCGAATATAAGATATAAGGCACGAATAAGGAGCTTAAGATAGATATAAAAAGAGGGCTTATAATTAATAGACGAATTCTTAGAGAATTCGGCCTTCGCCCGTAGGCCGAAGGGCTTTTATATATAGCTAAGCGAGAGTTACGTAACTAGTACGTAACTTCTATAAGTCTCGTATACGAAGCGTATACGAGACGCGGCTATAAGTTCTTATATTCTTAGAGTATTTATTAGCCGCTAGAGGAAGGTTTACGTCCTTAATAGTAACTCTATTAATATTTATAGCCGTATTTACTAGTTAGTATTAGCCCGGAGCTTTCTTTACCGTAAGAAACTACGGGTTTTAGTAGAATTCTTCGTATCTTTTTAGAATCTCTAATCTTAAACGATCGCGTAGTATATCTTTTACGAGTTCCGATAGGGCTCTAGATACGATATACTCTAGCTTTTACTATAGCTTATACGCGATCGTCTTAATTCGTTATAGAAATACTACTTCCGGGCGGACTTCTTCTTTTTCTTTAAAGGTCTACGATAGTACCGCCTCTCTTCGTAGTATTATCGCGATTAAGAGCTTTCTTTTCTCGAGACGAATATTTCTAACTAGGAGGTCCTTCTCCCGGTCCTTCGTTAGGCGAAATCTTAGGAGTTTCTTATATATTCTAGAGATTAGTACTAAGTTATACCCGTCTTTAACCTTCGGGGCTACTAACCCCCTATAATACTTTCTAAGAATAGCCTTCTTCTAGTCCTCTCTACTAGTCGGCGCCTTATCTTTCTTAGTTTAGTTTACCGGTCTTATCTTATCCGTCTTTCTTTTATACGCCGTACGGACGGTATTCTCTTTCTAATAACTTTCTACGGTAGATAGTAACCGGAATAGATAAGATTCTATAAACTCGTCTATTCTCCGCGATAGACGAAAGTTCCCCGCTTAACTATACCCCGAATAGAATCGCGAAAGATCCTTTTAGAGAATTTCTCTTTTCTTTTTTTTCGGCTAGATCTTTATAAGCGTCGCCTAGACTACTAATCTATAAGATCGTTTCCCGCCTCTAATAATAGAAAGAGTTTCGCTTAGATTAATAGAGATAGTTAGTTCTCGGTATATAGACCTACGGCCCTCTAGCTAATCCGCGTTTATTAATCTTCGGAATATATCGTATACTCGTAGGAACCGTCGGAAAGATTTCTTTCCTCGATAAACGTCTTTTTAATAAAGAGTCTTTCTAATAGTAGCTCCTCGCCGAGGGCCTTAGAAATAAATAAGAGATACTTTATCTTAATTCCTCTAATCCGGATTAGGGCGCGTTCTATAAGTCCTATAAGAGAGATCTTCTTTCTATTAGCGGATCTTATCCGGAGCCGCGGATTTCGAGTTATAAAAAGATCTATTTTCGTATATAGCTCGTAGGTAATTATATATATCTCGGTATTTCTATTAATTATCGCGGAATACTCTAAGTTCTCGAGCGACGCGCGTACTTTTAGACTAGAAGAGGTATATAGTTTCTCGGCACGTAAAATCGCTTCCGTACTATAATTAACGAAATCTTAGATTTCTTTAGTAGGGGCTTTTAGGACTTTCGCCTCTATTTTTAGAAGTTAGATAGTTCTAAAAATTAGCTTTCTAAGACGAGGTAAGATACTAAGAACGTCTATCGATTAGAAGATACGCGGCTTAAAGAATAAATTTCGAAGAAGTCGTTTCTCGCTAGCTTTTCTTAGAATTTCTTTCCGAAAATTTACTCTTTTCTAATACTCTTCGGACTAGAACTTTAGTTTATTAATTTCTATTTTATCTACCTCGGGCTTAGTATAAGCTCTACTTTAGAATTCTTTAGAACTAGGGAGCTTTTACTTCTACTTTACTTATATCGTTATCTTCTTCTAGCCCGCGGCCGTACGAACTTCTATATAATATCCCTCGGGTTTCTCTTTATCTTCCGTATTCTTCTTCGGGGTATATATAGTAACTAACCGCGTAGTACCCGTAGAAACTTAAGTACTAGCGTTTTTCTAAGCTATTTAGTAACTTTCTACGAGGGTTTTTCTAGGAACCCGGGAAACTTTAGATTCTCTTAGTAGATTTAGTACCGTCTTTCCCGTAACTTTAGATCGGCGGATCTTTTCTTCTTAGCGAAGCCTAGATAATTCTATATATTAGTAGATTAGATAGTTAGAGGATTCGTAGCTATAATAGGTCTAGAAAGATCGATCTCTAGTAGAGACCGAATTTCTAGAAGCGGTACCTAGGCGAAGGGCTAGAGCCTCGAACTTTTAGATAAATTTCGCTAACTATTTATTTTCGCGACGTTATCCCGTTTAGTTCTAAACGTTAGAAGTTACTTATTCTAACTTTCTTCTAAACTTATCTATAATACTCGAGTAGTCTTAAGTATCTTTTTCCGTAGGAATAAGTCGCTTTAGAAGAGTCTTATCTTCCGCGATCTTTAATTTCTTCTTATAAACCTTCTCGAACTTCTAATCTTCTAGCTCGTTTAGATTTAATCTTAGTCGAGTAGCTATCTTTTCCGCCGTATTCCTTAGAAGACCCGTTAGAAAAAACTTACTTCTTATATAGAGGTTTAAGCTCCCGTTTAGGAATAGCGAAGCCGATAGAGAGTAAAACTATCGATAGTATATCGTAATATTATCTAAGTCCTTCCGCGGCTATTTCGTAAATTATTCTAGAAACGAGATTATTCGTATCTTCGCATCCGAATTATACTCTTAGTATTTCTTAAGAAGCCGCTTCTAAAGGGCTTTCTAGTTCTTTCTAAGAGATTTAGATATCGCGTAGATTCTAATAGCGATTAGATTCTCGTAGTAGTAGAGGAGATTATCTACTAGTTCCTCGGAACGAGTTCGGCTATAAGTTATATATATATATTAGTATCGAGTTAGGAAGTTCGTAACGTCCTTATTAGTAAATAACGGAGTATCTAGCGTTTTAGGGATTAATAGTAGCATATAAACCTATACTAAGAGAGAAACTATAGCGGAAGTTACGATAGTAGTTAAATCCTCGAAGAAAGTATTAACTTTCTCTAAAACTAGGTATCGTATATCTTTATTCGCTATAGTAATTCGCTTTCTAAGAAATATAGTAAAGTCTAGAATAAGAATAGTAATAAGAATAAGAAGCGAGTTTAAGAGATTCTTAAATATCTTAGGCTTTAGTAAGGCCTAAGTCTTTCTATCTCGCGCTAATTTCCGTATAGATCGGTAATTTCTCTTCTTTCTTCCTTAACTTCTAATCTTAGGACGTATCTTCCGAAGCTTTCGTCTAGGTAAAACGGTAGTATAGGCTATCTTCCGTAGTCTTCTACTAGAATTTCTAGTATTTCTTAGGTTTCTCGGAGTTCTTCTTCTAGATCTTTTCTTATTAGGGTAATAGATTCGTTAGAATTCTTCGGGACTTTCGTAAGATAGTATAGAACTAGAAGTTCCTCGGGAAAACTAGTATTTAGAACTATCGTAGATTACCCCGTTCGGTAATTAACTCGGTCTTTCTTAGTTTCTTTAACCGGAACTTATCGGATTCTACGGCCTTTTCTTTAGAACTTCTTTTATAGAGTTTTCTTTTCTCTTTCTATTTAAGGAAGTCGTGTCTAATATATTAGATAGAAAAGAAGTCTATCTCTCTTCCTCGGATCTTATACGGAAATACGTAGGAACTTAGAGGAAATAAAGCTTTCTAGAAGCGGAGACTAATTTATAGTAGTAGTAATACTATAGTTTCTCTAGATTTCTTATCGGGCTCTCGCTAGAGAGTAAGGGATTTCGTTAGTTTCTACTCTAGTAGGCGGGAATCTAGACGTTCTAGTCTAAAAGAAGTAGAAAAGAATATATATCGACTACTAAAATTATAACCTCCGACTTAAATATATAAACTTCCGTAATACTCCCCTCGGGCCGAGTTTCTCCCGGCTAATTCCTTAAAGTCCCTACCGCCTTCCGTAATAGCCCCGCTATAATACGCTTAGTAGATCTCTCGCGACTATAATCTCTAATATAAGTAGATAAGGGCTTTTTTAACTATCTACTTTTACTTTTACTAACCCTTAGTATAGCTTAGTATAGACGGTATCGGTCTAATACTCTCTACGAATTAACGTATTAACGTAGCTACTAAGGACCGCCTTTTACGTAGCTAGAATAACCTCTTTAAGAAGAATAGCCTTAATCTAAACCGCGATAAGTCTCTTAATAAGAGTAATAGCTAGAAGAGTATATAATAGTACTAGTACGGGCCCTTAATAAAGTAAGAAATAGAGAGTAGATAAAATTTAGTTTTAATATTTAGCGAGGTTTTAGAGTTCTTTATAAGTTAGGCTAGGCTTAAAGTTTTATATAAATTAAATATACTTCTCGTACGCGGCGCTTACGCCTAGTAATAAAAATCTATTCTTCTTATATTATAGTTATTAACCCGAAAGTTTTCGTAAGTTAATCGGTTCTATAGAATTTTCTAACTACGAAAAAAACTACGGTTTTTATTTCGGATATCTTTCGGCGACGTATCGATCTTAGCTATAGTATAATAATATATTTAGTAGCTTTCGCCCTTTAATCTTAAATTTTAAAGATTAAGCTTTTACCGCTTCGTCTTATTTCTTAAGCTAGAAGGCCTTCTCCGCCCGCGTTTTATAGGTTTTTCGTCTACTTATAGTAGATCTCCGCGTACTCTTCGTACGCTCTTTATATCTTTAGAGTTATTTCCCGATAGGTTTTTTTAAGGTTTTTCGTCTTATTACGAAGATTCTCTACGTACTCTTCGTACGCGTTTTATATCTAGTAGATTTATTTTTCTAGAGTATCGTTAATAGTATTTATCGAGTAGTTTCTAGTAGTTCTCGAGTTTATACTCGTACTTCTACTTATTATATTTATTTAGCTAGCCTAGCTATTTAATAAGATATTACGAACCGCGAAGATTGTTTTTATAGTTAATAATAGCCTTAATCTTCTATATATTCTCTAACTCTATAGCGGGCGGTTAAAAACCGGGTTTTACGAAGTATAGCTCTAGAAGAGATATATAGAAGATAGAATAGAGCCGCGCTATTAAGGCTAGTAGCTTAAGCTAGTAGGCGGAGTTTCTAACCTTCTTAATAATTTTAAAGAAATCGAGAAATCGGCTATCTAGCTTCTTATAAGGTCGCTTCGTACGAATATTCTTCGTAAATAGTAGAATCTCGTTCTCTATTTTAAAGTAGCGATCTAGGCGG
>NW_017971606.1:0-19804 GCF_001883845.1 Diplodia corticola
TACTATTTATTTATTTATTTATTTATTTATTTATTTATTTATTTATTTATTTATTTATTTATTTATTTATTTATTTATTTATTTATTTATTTATTTATTTATTTATTTATTTATTTATTTATTTAGTTTTACGTTCCTCTTAAGCCGTTAGCTATTAGAGATAGCGCTAAAGCGCGCTACGTAGAGAATTTCGAAAGTCTTCTTAATAGAAGAGGTCGTAGTAGTACTTATAACGATACGCTAGAACGGGCGTACCCCTTTAGAGGGTAGAAGAATAGTAGAAAAAACGCTAGAGAAGATAAGAGTAGAGAAAAATAGTAGAAACGTAGGAAAAACGGTAGGAAAAGGCGAAAGAAGATAATTTTTCGAAAATCGCCGGGTAGCTAGGGGGTAGTCGGACGCCATTTCGAAGTTAACGAGGTTTTATTTATTATAAAAAATACGAAAAACGCGCTCGAATATTTACGTAACCCCGCGAATCTAAAAGGGGTCTAGTAGATACTTAAAAAGAATTTCTACTACCGATTCTAGGCGTTAGCTATAGAGGCCTAGATCGTAGATAGACGGTTTTAGATAATTCTTTTCTTCGTAGATATCGGTTTTATCTTATTAGATTACGGGTTCTACTATTTATAGGCGTATACGTATACGTATATAGAGTATTAGCGTATTCGTACGTTTTATTCTTCTACGAACGGCTATAGATACCGGGCTTTATCGGCTATTAGTTATAGATAGATTTTCGAAAGAGACTTAGAGAAAAGAAAGCGTTCTTAGACGTAAATAAATAGATAGCGATATATATTTATATCTCGTTAAATAAATCGTTTAATTACTACCGTCTAATTATAATTTTTATCTTTTCTAGAAAGCGAGCCGTAAGGCTTATACTCTTTTTTATAGAGAAGAGATTTTTTAGTTCGAGTCTATACTTTTTAAAAGCGTTTTTAATAGAGATTCGGGGGCCTCTATAAAGCGAATACTTTAAAAGTAAATATTTTAGTATTTATCTAGCTATTCCGCTATATCTATATCTATCGGTTTCTAAGTAGTTAAAGCGGTAAAGATAGGACTTAAAGTATCTATATTCTATCTTAAGTTAGTAGAAGACGAAAGCTATTTCTCTTACTTATATTAGAGAGGTAAGCTTTTTCTTAGCCGCGAGCCCGAATACGTACTTATATAAAGAGTCTACTATCTTTTTAAGTCTTTCTTTTTATTTAGTAAAATCTTTTATCTTAACTAGGCTACGATAGTAGCTAATAAAGGTAGAAATTTCGCTTATAGATAGAAAAACTACTCTTTTTACTAGAGCGTTAGCGGCTTCGTTTTCTAGTACTTCTATATATTCTAGATATTACTTAAGGGTAATCGTATTTTCGCGGGTTTTTAGTTTCTTTACGAGCGCTATTATCTTACTAAGTCGAGACTATTTAGGCGAGTTTACTAGCGAGAAAAGTCTACGAATAGCGGTCTAGTTATCTACGAAGATTCGTATATTTTTATCTTAGAAGCCTTTTTCTTCGGCGATTTAAAGGGTTTAGAGTAGTCCTTCTACTTTATTATTATAAACCGCGCTTCGTACTCTAATATTCTTAGAGACGATAGTTATAGGCTTTAATTTAGACTAGCTAAGATCGTACGCTACTACTTTTACGCCTACGTTTCCGCCTTTAAAAAGGACGAAGGTATTAGAGTATATAGCTATACGATTATCTAAAGATTTTCGAATTTCTAGAGCGTAGATACGTTTCGTAGTTAGTTTATCTTATTTCGAGATTCTAGTACTATAGAAAAGAAATTTAGTCTATAGCGAAAAGAAAAAGAGATCTATTTTTTCTAGAGCGATTAGTTATCGTTTTATTATAAGCTTAATTCTCTTTAACTACGTATCTATACTTTTTTCTTTACGTGCTAGGTCGATCTTTCTTAGTTTAGTCTAAACTAGATAGTTTTCTCTAATTAAATTCGTTCTAAAGGCGTATCTATGTAAATTCGCTTCTAGACGGATATCCGCTAGTAGAATTCTACTTTTAATTTCTATTAAGGTAATAGATACTATTTAGAATACTTTTAAAATCTTTCTAAGGGCTAGATTTTAGAGTACTTAGACTTACTTTTTAAATAGCGTTTAGTTTTTCTAGTAGATTTCTAATTCGAAGTCTATAACGGTTACTATATAGGCTAGATAAAGTTATTAAGTAGTCTAAAAGAATAGTTCGCGTTTAACGTTAAATAGCCTAGATAGCCTTTAGAAGATAGAACGAATCCGGCTAATTTTAATAGAAACGTATTCTCTAAAGTTAAGCTAAGGGTTAAAGAAGATTTCTAGCTATTATATAAGTTCTTTTACTTTAACCTCGTTTCCGTCTAGAAGGAGAATAGAGATAGCGGGGTTTTTCTTAGAAATAAAGTCGAAGTAAATAAGCTTCGTCTTTTATAGATTAAATTTAACGTAGTTTTCTTATTCTCGCTTAAAGAGCTTCTTCGTCTTTTTCTCTAGTAGGCGTTTATTAGTTTTCTAACTAGCGGAGCTAGCTATTAAAGTAATATCGTCTATATAGAAGAGATAGATAATTTTTAACTTTAGAAAGAGCTCTCGTAGATAAATTAAGAAGAGAATAGAAGAGACTAGGCTTTCTTAAAAGATATTTATCTTAATAAAACTATACTCTTTTATTTCTCTATTAAACGAGTAGCTAAGAATATAGCTTTTTATAAAAAAATTTATCTATAATAGAAGGCTAATTAAAAGGCCGACTCTAGCTATTATTATAAGAAGTTATTCGTCGGCTACGTAGTTAAACGTACTCTTTACGTCTAGAAAAAAAATAAAGGTTTTATATCTAACTCTCTTACTTTCTTAGATCTTATTCGTTAAGAGTAGCGCGGTATTAATAGCGAACTTTTTTAGTCTTTCTTCTAGTTAAGAAAAGTAGAAGAGGTTTATAGTTTTCGCTAGATAGTCTAATCGTTTTATTATTATCTATTCTAGAACTTTTTCTAGATAGCTAAGTAGAGAGATAATTCGATAAGACTTTAAATCTACGATATCGGGTTTTTCTTTTTTTAAAATAGCGTCTATAGTCGTTCGCTAGTATACGAGGTAGTACTTATACTTAAAAAGTATAGCGAATATCTAGTAAAAGGTCTCTAGATCTACTCTATACGCGTAGATAATAATTTCTTACGTAATAGCGTCTAGACCGAGGGTTTTTTCTTTTATCTATATAAGATACGTATATTTAAGCTTTCTTTTACTTAAAACGGGCTAGTTCTATTTCGAGTCTAGCTAGTATTCGTTTTAGTTAAAGAAGTTTATCTTAGAGAGCTCTAGAAAGAGTTCTACGCGTAATATAAAGTATTTTTTCTTAAAAGATTCTTCTAGGCTTTTCGTTTTACTATAAATCTTAGGAATTCGTTTATAAAAACGGGGTTTAGTATAAAATATAGCCTTAAAGTTACTTTTTAGAGTATTCTTTTTTAGAAACTAGTTCTAGTACTCTTTTTTTACTCGCTTAATAGCGTCGAGATAGATATTTTAGCTTAAAAGTTCTATTTACTTATTAGCCTCTATTAGAAGATTCTTATAAGCGAACGCCTTCTTTTAGAGAGCCTTTTATAGATCTATTAAATTTTTTATCTACTATAGTTTAGACCGGGGGCCTAGTTTAAGACGTAGAATAGTAAGACTTACCGCCCTCGAGATAGCGTTAAAGAGGGCTTCTTCTAGTCTATTAAGTAGCGAAACTTTATCTTTTCCGTCTTTTACTATATTCTACGAGATATTCGGGTCTAGGTTTAAATCTATTAGTCTTTTTAGAGCTAGTTAGACCTCTACTATAGCTTATTTTTTAAAGATCTTAGAGAATTTTAGCTAGTCGGTCTTTTTCGTATTAAATTTAGCCGTAGTAGCTATAGCTAGAGATATAAAAGTTCTATTTAACTTAATATCGAAGAAGATAACTCTATAATTCGACTTAAAGAGCGATAGGACTTTTTACGTAGATACTCGCCTAGCGAGGGTCTCTAAGACTAGAATTAAATCGATAATCGTCTCTCTTAGTATACTCGTTTAGAAGAAGATACTCTTTTCGGATTTATTTAAGAGAGCGAGATTATTCGATTTAATCTACTCTACTAGTTTATTTACCCCCGTAGACTAGAAGAAGATAGAGTTCTACTAAAAATAGTAGACGTTAAAGTTTCCGGCTACTATAATAGACGTTTAGAAATTTTAGTAACCGATAATTCTTTCTAGTATAAGCTAGAAACCCTTCTCTTCTCTTTTCTTTTAGTTATATAGATTTAGAACGTAGAATTTTAATCTTTCTTATTCTATTTCTAATAATATCGAGTTTAGACTAAAATAGAGGGTTATCTTATAATTTACTTATATATTCTAAAGGAATTAAAATACGTAAACTATCGTTCTAGGCGTACGTTAAGAGAAAACCGAGAGAATTTAACTAAATAATACGTAGTTAATAGACCGTCTTTTCGTAGAACTATTCGGGCTTATAATAAACGGTTTTTAGATTAAAACTAAGTCGATTTTAAGCTAAACTATAAGTTCTAAGAGTAACTTCGTATTCGAGGTCGATTCGTTAACGTTAGCTTATAATACCCTTATAAAACTTATCTTTTAATAGATAGATTTCTAGAAAGTCTTTTTACGTTATAGTAGAAGAGCGGCCTTATAAACCGCGCCGATAATATTTAAAGAGTTTCGAACTACTCTTTTAGCTTTCGCCTTTATTCTAAAGGCGAGAAGAATTAATCTTAACGTTTTAGTTATATAATTCTTCTATTTCGAGTACTAGAAAGGGAGTTTTACGAGCTAGATTTTCTAGTTAAAAGTTCTAATTTTCTCTAGAATTATCTTTTTAAACTCTTCTCTCTCGAGTTAGTTTAGCTCGATAGTAAAAATACTATAAACTATAATCTTCGTCTAAGTCTCGTTTTCCGTAATCCCGAAAAAGAATATAATAGAGTAAATTACCTTCTTATTTCTAAGAAGAAATTTAGTAGTTAAGAACTTAAAGATCGTAATAACGATATTTTCTTTTCTAAAGAGCGTCGCGGCTACGATAACCGGCTTTTTTTCTAGAATTTTCTTCGCGAAGGCCTTATTTAGCTTATTTCTAAGCGTTTTTAGATCGATATTCTTAAGTAGAATAGCTAGAAAGATTATAATTTATCTAGTAAACCGCGAAGGCGGCTTAAACTTAGCCGTCTTTTTTTTTAGAACCGTTTAAAAGCCGTCTTAATTCTTTTCGTTTTTAAAGGCGGCTATCGTTATCTAGAACGATATCTACGGCCGGAGGAATTAAACGGGGGGGCGAGAGATAGAGAGATTTATCTCTCTAGCCTAAATAGACTTAGTAGGCTATTATTAGAGTTTAGAAGCGAGAAGCTTAGAAAGTTTCTTTATTCTATTCGCTATCGTCTTTAAGGTGTTTTCGAGGCTTTAGATTTACTTTATAAGAACTAACTTAGTTTAGTTTATTATATAAGACTTAGTATACTCTCTAAAGATAGAGAGAAGGTCTATAATCTTCTTAGTTTTTAGACGGCTCTTCTCTAGATTCGCGGCCTTAAAAATAAGATTAAGAGCGATTTCTAAGGCCTCGCTAGAGATTTTAATAGTTTTCTCGTATTTAGCTCTCTTTTTCGGCTCGTTTTAAGGGGCGTACTAGAAGAAGTCGAGAGAGAGACGTCTATTCTTAATTTCTATTCTAAAATTCTCGGTATTTAGAACGAACTAGGAATTTCTAGAACTAGTTAGTCTCTTTTTTAGCGAGGGAAGTACTACCGCTAGAAAGCGGCGCTTTTTTTCGTACTTAAAGATATCTTAGAGATAAAATAAAAGTATCTTAATCGCGTAGAAGGGCGTTAGCGTAGGTATTAGCGTAAATAGTTCGTCGGGTATTTCTATCGTAGTATCTATAATATCCGGGTTCTCTATCTACGTAAGGGGGGGTAGGATAGAACTCTAAAAGGGGAAATCCGGATTCGAAGAAGATATTCTAGGTCTATAGAAGGGTTTCTAAGCTCTTTCTAAAAGAAAACGTATAGAAAGAGAAAAGACTTAAAAGAAAGAGACTTAAAGTAAATTATCGGCTTTTATTTCGTCTAAACGAAGCCGTAAATAAAAGAAACGCGGGCCGAAGTAGACGTTTTTCTTAATTACTTACTCTCTAGAAGTAAACGAAGGAGTCGATAAAGCCGATAAAGTCGTTAGAAATTTTAAAGGGTTTAAAGAGGTCTTAACGTAAAGCTTAGACTAAACGAGCTATTTATACGCGTAAAACTCTTTACTATTATTTAGAAAAAAGACTTTCTCTAGACTTTAGAGAAGGATTACGGGCCGTATAGTAGAGATATCGTAGTATAAACTTAGAAAAAGATTTCTTAGTATCGTACGATTCTCTATATAAAGTTTAAAACGAATTCGGGTGGTTTTCGAGTATAAAGGGGGCTATAGAGCCCGGACTATTCTAGTAGCGTCTAGAGTATTATTTCTTCTATATACTACGTAATAGCGCGTACGTCTATAAAGCTAAGAATCGAGATTCTTACTAAGAAAATCGAGGGCTTTTAAACGGTATCGGTCTTAGCGGAATTCTCGAGAGTCGAATTTAAAGGTTATAAATATTACTCTACTAATAATAGGCGGGGTCGGTTAAGAAACTTAAGCCGATATAAGCTATCTCGCTTTAAAAACCTTTAGAAGTCGATTTATAGATAAGATATAGTCGCTTCGTACGCGAAGCGTAACTCGAACTTTTACTAGTTTAATAAAAACCCGGTCGGTAACTAAACCTCTTTTAGAGCTAATAGCTTAAAGAACGATAAAATCTTAAAAAAAATATAATTCTAGTAGCGGCTCTAAGCCGTCTATCTCTAAAACTAGTCGACTAAGGCTTAACTAGACGAATCGTTATAAACGTTCTTTTAAAGTCGCTAAAGAGGCTAGTAGTCTTAAAGACTCTCTTAAATTTAAAAAGCGATATAAATCTTATTAGATAAGATCTAATATCTATCGCGTATTCTTTTTATATATTAAGCGTAAGCTCTACGTATAGTTCTTAAATAGCTATTTTATAACTATATAGAACTTCTATAAACTTTTCCTTCGGGCTAAGAACGGGATAGACGTTAAGCGAACTATTAGACTATATCTATTTTAAAGTACGTTTTTTAACGGTTATAACTTAATTCTTAGTCTAGACTAGCTAAAAGCGGTCGATCTTATCGCCCGCTTTAGTACGAATATTCTTAAATAGAATAATCTTTACTAAGACCGTATTAAGCTTATCTCTATAGTATAATTCGCTAGTTAATTAGTCTTAGACGACCTCGTCTACTAAATTAATCTAGAATATAAGACTTCTAATTAGAACTAGCCTCTACTAACGTAGAGAGACGGAAATTATAACTCTACGTATTATTTACGACGCACTAGCGCCGCGCGTACGTAATATATATATTTTATATTAAAAGCGTAAGATAATTCTATTCTTATAGCCGTAATAGTTATCGCGTTATAAGAAGGACTTCTAAGTTAATACTAAAACTTTACGAATATTATATCGAACGAACTAGCCGGTAAGCTAGTCTAAAACTCTAAATACGACTATATAATTAATTTAGAGAACGGTAAATCGCCGCTCTAAATATCTATTTATAATCTCTCGCTAAAAGAGCTTTAAATTCTATAAGAATACCTTAATAAGGCTCTTAAGAAGGGCTAGATTTAGTCTAATAAGTCTTTTACTAGCGCGCTAATTCTCTTCGTTCCTAAGCCTAATAAAACTATACGATTATACGTTAATTATCGAGGGTTAAATAAGATTACGATTAAGAATTAATATCTACTTTCTCTTATTAGCGAACTATTAAACCGTATATTTTATACGAAGATTTTTACGAAGCTAGACTTATAAAACGCCTATTATAAACTCTATATCTATAAGAATAATAAGTAAAAGACGGCCTTTAAGATAAAATATAGTCTATTTAAGTATTTCGTTATACTCTTTAGCCTAGCTAATACGCCGGCTACGTTTTAGAGCTATATTAATAAAGCTCTTAAAAGCCTCGTAGATACTATCTACGTCGTATATTTAGATAATATTCTAATCTATTCTCGAAATAAGAAGAATTACGTCTAATACGTTTAATAAGTACTCTAGCGCCTTCGAAACTAGAGCTTATATATTAAGATATTAAAATATATCTTTTATATAATCTACGCGGAGTTTTTAGAGTTTATTATAACGCCTAACGGCGTTATAATAGACTCTAAGCGCGTAAAAGCTATTTAAAAATAGCTAAAGCCTAGCTTCTTTCGTAATATATAGATATTTCTTAGCTTTACTAACTTTTATAGGCGATTTATATAGAACTACTTCTTTATTATTAAGCCTCTAAATAACCTTCTCTAGAACGCTACTCGAGTATTTAAGAAAGTATCTACGAAGAAGTTCTAAAAGAGTCTAACTAAGTAGTATCTCTAGTTTTACTAGCTAAATAACGCGGCGTATACGTTTTATATATTAAAAGACGTCTTTTCGTACGACTTAATTCTCTAGTACTATAATCTAGTATTATAGCTAATACTTATTATTAATATCTTAGATTTCGTCTTAGCTAGTATTCTACTCTAGCTCTAAGTATAGAAGGGCGACTAAAAATACTAGTTATCTATTATCTACTATAATAAGAAGTTTACGGCTATAAAAATACGCTATAATACGTACGATAAGAAACTATTAGCTATTATTAAATACTTTAACGTATAGTAATATTTTTTCGTATATATCTCGTATCTAACGCGCGTACTCTACGATTATAATAATCTTAGATACTTTATAAGTATTAAGAAGTTATTAGAACGTTAGACCCGCTACGCTAAAACGCTAGCGAAGTTCGACTTTAAGATTAAATATAAATCTAAGACTTTTAACTCCGCTAATTCTTTCTTTAAACGATTTAATTACGTATTAGAGTTTAAAAAGATTTAAAAAAAGATATATCTAGACGCTATATTACTAACGTTATAATAAAAGCTATAGATACGAAAACTTATAAATAGTTTCTTAGAGGCTACTATCTCTACTATACGCGGCGTATACGAAGAATATATAAGAGACCCGCGCTATAATAGCTAACTAGATAATACGCTCTTTATTTTTCTATTAAAACTCGTTATCGCTACGTATACTAGCGCGGCTAGCGAAAACCGTAATAATACGAGAGTCTAGAGTTTTAAACTTTTAAATAAGAAAAGCTTACGACTAGCGTAAGCTCTCGCCGATATAAAAAAAACTTAAAGCTTTATACTATATTAAGTAATAGTAGTAGCTATACTTAACGAAAAACTAGCTATAGAGAAATCTTTAAGATTACTATTCTTATTTATTAAGAAGATTTAGCGGGAAGATAATATTATCGTCTAGTATCGGGCTTAAACTCTAAAGAAACTTACGACTAAAGATTAGTTCTTCGATTAAGATAGTCTTCTATATCGCTATATAAAGGTCTACGTCTCTTATAATACCCCTCTACGGGACGAGATTATTAGACGTAACTATAACGACTTTATAAGCGGCTACTATAGCTTTAAACGTATATATAAAGTAATTATACGTAAGTATAAGTAGCCCGGCCTAAATAAGAAAGTTAAGGCCTATATTATTATATATAACGCCTACTAGAGATATAAGATACGCCGTTATAAGCTCTACGGCCTTTTATAGCTAGTCGAGATAGAATAAGAGCCGTAAAAATATCTCTTTCTCGATTTTATTATAGATCTTTCTAAATTAAGAGGCCGTAATAGAGGCCTATATAACTTTATTCTAGTAGTCGTAGACCGCGCTACTAAGAAGATATTTTACTTTCTAATACGTAAAACGATTAACGTAAAAAATCTTACGGCTTTACTTAAATTATACTTCTTATAAACGATTGTTTTAAACTCTATCGTCTCGAATAAAGGATTAGTATTTACTAGTAAATACTAGTCCGCTTTATACTATAAACTAGGTATTAAACGACGCCTTAGTACGATATTTTATCTATAGACGGACGGGTAAATAAAACGTTAAAACTAAGAGATCGAGACGTATTTAAAAATATACTCTAACTAAAAATAATTTAATTAGGCTAAACTACTACCGTAAGTAGCGTTCGCGTATAATAATAAATTATACTCTACTATTAAATATACCCCTAATATTCTAAGCTACGGTATAGATAATAAGATATTAGACGATATTCTTAAATCTAACTAAATAAGAAGCCTCGTAGTAGTACTCTTAAATACTAAAAATATTACTCTTACGCCTAACGTAGCTAAAGCGTATATTAAATATATACGTAGTATATACGTACGTATATACTAGGCGATTTTATACGTATAGTAGCTCTAGACTTAATACTATAATAAAGACCGCCTAAATCGCTACTTTAAAATAAAAGATGAGGTTTTACTATCCGCGAAGAATATTTATATAAAACGACCTTATAAGAAGCTAGACGACTAATTTCTTAGTTTTTTTTAAAATTATTAAGAAGGTTAGAAACTCCGCTTACTAGCTTAAGCTACTAGTCTTAATAACGCGGCTTTATTTTATCTTTTATATATTTCTTCTAGAGTTATACTTCGTAAAGCCTGGCTTCTAGCCGCCTACTATAGAGTTAAAGAATATATAAAAGATTAAAACTATCGTTAACTATAAAGATAGCCTTCGCGGTTCGTAGTATTTTATTAAGTAGCTAGACTGTTAAATAAATATAATAAGTAAAAGTACGAGTATAAACTTAAGAACTACTAAAAACTACTCGACGAATACTATCGACGGTACTCTAGAAAAATAAGCCTACTAAATATAAAACGCGTATAAAGAATACGTAAAGAATCTTTATAATAAGATAAAAAGCTTTAAAAAGACCTATCGAGAAATAACTCTAAGAATACGAAGAGCGTGCGAAAAGTACGCGGGGATCTATCGTAAATAGGCGAAAAACCTATAAAACGTAGGCGGAGAAGGCCTTCCGGCTTAAGAAATAAGACGAAGTAGTAAAAGCTTAGTCTTTAAAACTTAGAGTTAAAGAACGAAAGCTATTAAATATATTATTATACTACGGCTAAGATCGACACGTCGCCGAAAGGTATTTAAAATAAAAACTATAGTTTCTTTCGTAGTTAGAAAATTCTATAGAATCGATTAATTTACGAAAACTTTCGGGTTAATAACTATAATATAAAAAGAATAAATTTTATTACTAGGTATAAGCGCCGCGTACGAGAAGCGTATCTAATTTATATAAAACTCTAAGCCTAGCTAAACCTATAAAGAACTCTAAAACTACGCTAAATACTAAAACTAATTTTTATCTATCCTTTATTTCTTACTTCGCTAAGGGCTCGTACTAGTATTATTATATATTCTTCTAGCTATCGCTCTCGTTAAAAGACTTATTACGGCTTAAATCGAGGCCGTTCTTCTTAAAAAGATTATTCTAGCTACGTAAAAGGCGGTTCTTAGTAGCTACGTCGATACGCTAGTTTATAGAAAGTATTAGACCGATATCGTCTATACTAAGCTATATAATTAGTATAAGTAAAAGCGGACGATTAAGAAGCTTTTATTTACTTACGCTAAAGATTATAGTCGCGAGAGATTTATTAAGCGTATATATACTTTTTAAGACTACTAGTATCTTTAACGCGAGTCTTTTTAAGCCTATAAAAGTTCTTAACGTAGTTAAAATACTTAGAGGCGTAGCTATAAACTAAGTTTTACTTCTCGAAAGTATTATAACGAATAGCCTACTAGCGTATAAATAATAATACGTTTATAGCGCGGCGAAACTCGAAAGGCGGCTAAAAAGTAAGAAGAGTTAGCTAAAGATACGACTCGTATATAAATTATAAGATAAAATTACTTAAGTATAATTATATCGCGCTCTAGTATATCTTTAATACTTCGAGAGCGGTATCTTACGTATATAGTCCTACTTAATAATATTCTTTACGTTATTATTAATCTAAGAAGCGAAAGTCTAATATAAAAGATAACGTTTATAAAAGGTCTTATAATAAGACGGAATCGGCTTCTAATAAAAAGCTAGGCTATAGATACTAACGAGACGACGTCGAGAGACGTTTCGTATACTAAACGGCTTATAACGAATCTAAGCCTTATCTTTATCTTTATCTTAAGCTAATTTAAGACTAAGCTAGCTTATATAAGATAGCTTCTTTTCTTTCTTATCTATACTATCTATAGGACTAGCTTTTAGAGTAATAGAAGACGTTAAAGAACGAGCGGTAGAGCCGTAGAGAGAAGTTAAAGATAAGACTATATCGAAAATAGATATAACGTAGAGTTAAAAACGACCGCGTAAGAGAATCTTAATATATAAAGGCTTCTTACTAGCTTCTTCTACGGCACGCGTACGTAAAACGTATAGACCTAAACTTTATAGAAGTATATCTATTCGATAAGAGAAATTATATCTATCTAACGCTAGAGCACTACTTATAAAGAGATAAGAATCTATTATTTAGCTAATAGATATAGGTATAACGATACTAGCTATCGAACCTAGCCGTAGGTTAAGAATTACGAGTAGTAGTAGTAGAACTCTATAAAGTTAGATACGCCTAATATAATTATTATAAGAAATATTTAGGAGTAGCACGCGCTACGTATAATATACGTACTTAGAACGTATAAATAATAGTTCTAAAACGCTTAAGCTATATACGAGACTTACGATTATAAGCCTAAAAAGATAAAAGACGGAATAACCGCTATAGCGTAAGAAGTAGTTACTACTTTCTTTACGTAGAACTAAACCTCTAGTAGAGTTCTACTTTCGAATACTCTAAGCCGTATAACGGTCTAGAGTAACTAAATTTTCCTACTATCCTAGCGTATAGCGCTATATACCCGACCCGTATATAATAGTCGTACGCGCTAAGCATGCTCCGCGTACCTACTTATAATATAGGTAAAAGCGGATATTCTAAGAGATATAGGCTACGGCTTCCGTGCCTAGAAATTTTCTTAACGATCCTAGCTGCGAGCTTTTTTCTTTCTAATAAGAAAGGTTTTCCTCGTAGAAGGTATATAAGGTCCTCGAGTTTTTTATCCTTTCCGGGGTCGTGGTCGACCCCTATAATAGGGGGGGTAGTATAAGGACCTATAGCCGCGCCTCGTATACGCTTCGTATACGAGGCCTATAGAAGTTACGTACTAGTTACGTAACTCTCGCTTAGCTATATATAAAAGCCCTTCGGCCTACGGGCGAAGGCCGAATTCCTTAAGAATTCGTCTATTAATTATAAGCCCTCTTCTTATATCTATCTTAAGCTCCCTATTCGTGCCTTATATCTTATAGTATAATAAAAAGAATATTAATAAAATATAATTTATAAGCCTTTTATAATATTTTAATATAATTAGCTAGTTTAATAATAAAAAATTATAATAATATATAATAACTAAGCTAATTTAGTATAAGTTTAAGTATACTTAAAAGAAGTTCTTTTAATATTAAGAAAGAGTTAGTAATATTTACTTTTAATAATAATTAATCAAGAGATAGTAAATTAACTAGATAAAATAAAAAGTTAAAATTAATATAAATAACGAAATTTTATAAAAGTTCGGCTAAAATAAAGATTTTTATAAGAGAAAATAAATAATTAATAAAACTTAAGTAACTTACTACTATAGTTAGAAGGGCGAATAGTAGCTACTTAGCTATCGGGTAAAAGATAAAAGAGTACGCTAGTTTAGTCTATCTATACGTCGACTAGCTATTTACTAGTACTTATATTACTAGTTAGTACTACTATTATCTAAGGCCGATAGTTATACTATACTACTATACTATCTTAACTATAAAAATTATAAGATAATAAGTCGGTTTATTACTATTAAAATAATATTTCCGAGTAAAATCGTACGAGCTTTAAAGATTTAATTAGTAGTAGAATAGCCTACCGTTTAATACTATAGGGGTAATTTCTATCGCTAAAATAAAGAGTTACTCGATTTTATATATTATATAAAGTATTTAAATTAAGAGGTCTAAACCTTCTATAGTAAAATAAAGTCGTAATAATCTTTTAAAAAAACTAGGTATTTTAGTAAATAATTTTTCTAAAATACTCTACTTTATATTTTAGATCTCTTTATAAAAAATTAAGTAATAATAATCTTTTTTCTAAAGAGACTATATATTTTAGTAAGATATTTAGGTAAGTTTTATAAAAACTAGGTATTTTAGTAATATACCGAGAATAAAAAGTAGTAAGTTAGGCCGCTATAAATTTTATAACCCTTCTTTTTTCTTCTTTCTAGAAAAATAACCTTTTCTCCGTCGCCTACCTTAGATTTATATATAAAATAGTAGGTAAATTCGGAGAACTCGCTAGTATTCTATACTTATATTACTATCTACTAGTCTTACTATTTATCGATTTTACTACTTACCGCGGTATCTTACTATCTATTAGCCTTACCGCCTACTAGCCGCCGCCGCGTAAAAGGCGAGAACGCCTGTCGCATAGCGTAAGAAGCTAATAAAGAAGTATACCTACTACTAAAAAGATAGGGTTAGTAAGACCGATAGCCGGTAGCCGGAAAGGCTAGTAAATAGTAAGGGTGTGTTCGGGGGCCGTTTCGGAAGGTCCGTTTCGTTTAGAAACGGAGGTCCGAAACGTAATTAGCCGTAGTATTCGGTGGCTACCCTCCGTTTCGTTTCTAAACGGAGGGTCTATATGCGGGATTTATAATAGCGCCGGGTAGCAAAATTTCTAGCTTTATATAGTAGCTTTTCTTACCATTCCCTCTATTTCCGAAATAGACCCCTAAGCCGCTATAATTCGGCCGCACCGCCGTTTCCCACTAACAACGCTACTAATTTTACGGCCACCGAATAGTCACCTAATTTTAATTTTACGCCTGAATAACGCCGGTAGGCCGAAATAATCGCCTAGCGAAATACTAGCCCCCGTTAAAACGGACCCCCCCCCCCCTACTAAAAGCCACCGAACACACCCTAAGGCCAGTAGATAGTAAGACTAGTAGATAGTAAGACTAGTATAGTTAGAAGGGCGGATAGTAGCTACTCTACTACCGGGCGAGAGATAAAAGAGTATATTAGTTTAATCTACTTATCGGTCGACTGGCTATCTACTAGTACTTCCGGCGCCGTCTCTAATAGCTAACGGCTAAAGAGGGACGTAAAACTAACTAACTAAATAAATAAATAAATATCTACTAGTACTTATATTACTAGCGGTTACTACTACTACCTAAGACCGGTAGTGGCCGTACTCTACTACTATACTAGTATTTATTTATTTATTTTTATTTATTTATTTAGTTTTACGTCCCTTTTAAGTCGTTAGCTATTAGAGACGGCGCCGAAGCGCGCTACGTAGGGGTTTTTAAGAGTCTACTTAATAGAAGAGATCTTAGAAGTGCGTATAACGGTACGCCGGAACGGGCGTACCCCTTTCTAGGGATAGGGATAGTAAAGGCGGTAGAGAAAGAAAAGAAAATAGAAGATAGAAACGCTATAATAGCTACTTAGCTACTAGGTAAAAGATAAAAGAGTACGCTAGTATAGTCTATCTATCGGTCGACTAGCTATTTACTAGCGCTTATATTACTACTTAGTACTACTACTATTTAAGGCCGGTAGTTATACTATACTACTATAATATCTAGTTTTAATATAATTTATTTATATACCCTACTTTTAAGTATAACTTTATATATATTTTTAATTTAACTTCTAAATAAGTAAAACTAGATACTTTAATAAATATAATATAAATTAGAATATTTTAGTAAACGGTAAATTACTAAAATACCTAGTTTTTTAATAATAATTTTTAAGATATCTATACCCTTACTAAAATATCTAGTCTTTTAAAATTTACCTAAATATTATACTTCTAAGTATAACTTCTATATTTTTTTTATAAGTTTTTAAATAGATAAAACTAGGTATTTTAATAAATATAATATTGAGTAGGGCATAATATCTACTAAAATACCTAGTTTTTTAAAAGATTACTGCTACTTTTATTCTTAGAAGAAAGCTCTAAGATATAAAGTAGAGTATTTTAGTAGAATATTTTACTAAATTACCTAGTTTTTTTTAAATTTATTATTAATGAAGGGAAGGACGTCGGGTAAACACCTAGAATAATCGGTCGAAGTAACTATACGTTACTATAGACGGTAAGGTAAGATAAGAGATAGATAATAAGAAGGTTAAAGAGAAGAAGAGATAGTAGTTAGTTATTATTATTTTATACTACCTAAAGAAAGTGCTTTTATACTATAGTAGACGGCGGCTAGTAGTTATAGTCTTAGAGCTTAGGCCGAGCTCTTACCGCTCCTACTTTCTAAGCCTAGAGATCTTATTCTATTAGATACGGCCGGATTCTCTACTACTATACTATTTTATTTCTAAATT
The DNA here is from genome assembly GCF_001883845.1 of Diplodia corticola. Classification (NCBI taxonomy): domain Eukaryota; kingdom Fungi; phylum Ascomycota; class Dothideomycetes; order Botryosphaeriales; family Botryosphaeriaceae; genus Diplodia; species Diplodia corticola. The sequence goes on from NW_017971606.1 coordinate 16,519, forward strand.
TAAAATTAGATAAAGAAAAGATAGCTTTTTTCTTAAAAAAGATTAAAGATTAAAATAGAAAATATTAAATATAAATAAAAAGAATTAAATTTATAATAGTCTTAAAGTAAAGAAATTAATTAGAAAAGACTTTAAATATTAAGATTAGCTAAATATACTTTTTAGAGTATTTTAGAGTATTATATCTAGATTAAATAATAAGCGTATACGTATAATAATAAAAATTTATAAACTTAGAAAGCTAAAATAAAATACGTTTTATCTTTAAAATTTATAGTAAATTATTTATATTCTTCTAAAAGCGTACTAAGACCGTATTAGTAATTAATATAAATCTACGAAAAAGAAGATAAGCCTAACAGCCCGCTTTCTAGAAAAAACTAAAATTATAACTAGGCGGTAGTAATTAAACGACCTATCTAACGAGGTTTAAATATATACCGCCGTCTACTCGCTTACGCTCGAAGGAGCGCTTTTTTTTTCTTAGAAATTTTCCTACTTTTCGTTAAAACCCCTAATATCTACGGCCGATAGCTAACGATTCTAGCACCTATAGCCGTCTTAAGAAAGAATACCTATAATTACGCCTATAAACTTCTAAGGCCGAATCTCTAAGACTAAAGAATTAGTATCTACGAAGATAAAAGTATCTAAAACCGCTACTATAGAACCCCGGCTTCTATAGCTAGTATTTATTTATTTATTTAGTTAGTTTAACGTTTTTCTAGAGTCTTAGACTATTAGAGACGGGACTCTAAAGAGGGTCCGCTTCTATCTATATATCTAAGTATATATATACTAGGGGGGTTTTCTAGAAAAGTACTAGAAATAGCGTGCTTAAAAGTAGAAATAATAGTAGATAAAATAGTAGAAAAAACACTAGAAAATAAAGAAGTAGACGGCGGTATATATTTAAACCCTATCGAGTAAGTCGTTTAATTACTACCGCCTAGTAGTAATCTTTATTTTTTCTAAGAACTTAGCCGTAAGGCTAACTACCGTCTCTAAAAACCTTAAAGTACGAAGCGTAGTATATAATAGCGAGATAGAAGAGCTAATTTAAGCCCTTTAAATCGCGGTTAAAAAAGGCTTTTAGAAGAAGAATATACGAATCTACGCGGATAACTAGGCCGCTATCTATAGACTATCTTTACTAGTAAATATATCTAAATAGTCTCGACTTAGTAGGGCTATTACGCTTACGAAGAATTTAACCGCCTAGAAAAATACGATTATTTATAAGTAGTATCTAGAATACGTAAAAGTATAAGAAAACGAAGCTATTAACTCTCTAGTAAAAAGAGTAGTTTTTCTATCTATTAACGAAATCTATATCTTTATTAGCTACTATTATAGTCTAGTTAAATAGAGAGCTTCGCTAAATAAAAAAGAGATTAAAAAAAATAGTCGACTCTTTATATAAATATACGTTCGGGTTAGCGGTTAGAAAGAGACTTATTTCTTTTACGTAAATAAAAGAGATAGTCTCCGCCTTCTACTAACTAAAGCTAGAATATAGCTACTTTAAGTTCTATCTTTACCGCTTTAACTACTTAGAAATCGATAGATATAAATATAGCGGAACGACTAAGTAAATACTAAAATATCTACTTCTAAAATATCTACTTTATAAAGGCCTTTAGGCCTCTATTAAGGACGCGTTTAAGAAGTATAGACTTAAACTAAAGAATCTCTTCTCTATAAAGAAGGGGATAGGCCTAACGACCCGTTTTCTAAAAAAGACTAAAATTATAATTAGGCGGTAGTAATTAAACGACCTATCTAATAAAATATAAATATAATTTAAAACCGTTTTTTTAGAGCCTAGACTTCTATAGCTAACGCCTAGATACGGCGGTAGAAATCTTTTTTTAAATATCTATCGAACTTCTTTAGAAGTCGCGGAGTTATATAAATATTCGAGCGCGTTTTTCGTATTTTTTATAATAAATAAACCTCGCTAAACCTCGCCGGTACTCGAAAAATAGCCGACTATTCTCTATCTACCCGGCGTTTTTTTTTAAAAAAAATTACTATTTTTCGCGTTTTTTCTACTAATTATTCTTTTTATTTTCTACGTCTTTTCTTATACTATCTCTTCTATTATCTCTATTTCTAGAGAGGGGTACGCCTATTTCGGCGTATTATTATACGTACTTCTAAGACCTCTTCTATTAAGTAAAACTTTAAAAGACTTTTACGTAGCGCGTTCTAGCGCCGTTTCTAATAGCTAACGGCTAAAGAGGGACGTAAAACTAAATAAATAAATAAATAAATATCTCTTATCTTATCTTACCGTTTATAGTAAAGTATAGTTACTATAACTAATTATTCTAGATTTTTATTCGATATTTTTTTCTTTATTACTACTTCTTCTTTTTAATTTTTCTATTATTTATCTCCTATTCTACGTTTAGTTAATTTTAACGTATAGTTATTATAATCGATTATTTTAGATATTTATCTAACGATTTTTTCTTCGTTAATACGAGATACTACTAAAATATATTTAATATATTATAGTTAGGAGGGCGGATAGCAGCTACTCTACTACCGGGCGAGAGATAAAAGAGTATACTAGTTTAGTCTATCTATCCCTTAACTAGCTGTCTACTAGCACTTATATTACTAGTTAGTACTACTACTATCTAAGGCCGGTAGTGGCTATACTCTACTACTATAATATTAATATTAATCTTACGTATTAATAATAATAATAAAGCGCGTATATATTAAATATATAAATAGTTTAAATATTAGTTTCTACTTTAAATAAGAATATATTTTACTTTACTATTTTATTCTTTTTTATTATCTATATCTATTTTTATTAGTAGCTATAAATTTAACCCTCCTCTTCCCCTTCTAGGAAAATAACTTTTTCTCCGTCGCTTACTTAGATTTATATATAAAATAGTCGGTAAACTTAGAGAACTCGCTACTATTCTATACCTATATTACTACCTATCGGTCTTACTACTTACCGCGGCGTCTTACTATCTACTAGCCTTACTTTACTATCTACTAGCCTTACCGCCTACTAGCCGCCGCCGCGTAAAAGGCGAGGGCGCCCGTCCGGTAGCGTAAGTAGCCGACGAAGAACCTAAATACCTACTACCGGGGGGTAGTAAGGCCGGTAGCCGGTAGCTAGTAGCCGGTAAGGCTAGTAGCTAGTAGGTAGTAAGGCTAGTAGATAGTAAGACTAGTAGACGGGATACTAGCGAGTTCTTCGAGTTTACCTATTATTTTTATATATAAATTTAAGGTAAGCGACGGAGAAAAAGTA
>NW_017971606.1:20061-20440 GCF_001883845.1 Diplodia corticola
GCGGTAGTAGTTTAATAATATTAAATATATTTTTAATATATTTAAAGCTTAAGCTACTAGTTATTATATTAATTAAGATATTACTTAAATTAGTTATTATATTATAAGCGTAGCTAACTAGTAAATAGTAATATATATATAAAGTATTAGCGAGTTTTTTAAGTTTATTTATTATTTTAAATATAGATCTAAGATAAGTAATTAAAAAATACCTTTTCTAAAGAGGGGATAAAAACCTAAATAAAGCAATTTATAGCGGTCTACCGAATTAAATTTTATTATTTTACTTTTTTTTTAATTATTTATATTTACTTTTATAAAGTTAATCTTTAATATTTTACTTTTATAATTACTTATACCTACTTCTATTATAATAAAT
>NW_017971607.1:0-25850 GCF_001883845.1 Diplodia corticola
GACCTTATATAAAATATAAGGTTTAAAAACTAGATATCTAGATAAATATAATATAAAACGGTAAATTACTAAAATACCTAGTTTTTCGAAAATAATTTCTAAAATACCTATACCCTTACTAAAATACTTACCTAGGTATTTAGGTAAATAATAGATCTTATATAAAGTAAAGTTCGTAATTTACGAAAAACCGGGTATTTAAATAAATAAAATATAAAGTAGGGTATTTAGGTAAATAATATTTACCTAAATACCTACGTTTTTTAAAAAAAATTACGGCGACTATATTTATTTATTTTAAAACTTAAAACCTTAGATTAAAATAATTTATATACTATATTTTAATAATATATAAGAATTTTTTTAATATCTTTTACTATTTAAGAGAAAATTAATTTTAAAATTAACGTATTTTTTATTTTCTATTTAAGCTATTCTTTATAAGTTTTTTTATAGTCTTTTAGTAATTTATAAGAAAATAAGATAAAATAAATACTAAACGCCTTTTAAATAAAACCTTACGTAAGTTAATTCTTATTTTTAGTAACTTTACCCGTATTTATAAGACGAAGTGCCTTTTTCTTATACTTTCGTATATTCTCGGCGTAGAACGCTTTAAGTCACGTAAAACTAACGTAAAATTAAACTTAAATTCGTCGCTTTATAAGCTAGAATCTAGATTATAGCTTAAAATTAAGCTAGAAAGGGTATTTTAGTCGATTTCCTACGAATTTTTATATTTCTAAGTTTTTTAAGGGCTACTAGGCCGGTTTTCTACTAATTCTTTCTTAAAATTAGTAGAAAATCCTTTAAATTTATATAAAGTCGTATTATCTAGGTCGAATTCTACTAATTCTTTCTTAAAATTAGAAGAAAATCCCTTAAATTTACTTAAATCTTTACTAAATTAGCTTAATTCTTATAAATTTTCGTAATTTTCTCTTTACTAAACTAGCTAATTACGGCGAAGAATTATATAAGACCCGCGAATTATATTTCTTTAATCTTCTCTTTACTATATCTAGCGTAATTACTACTACGTAGTAAGGCGTCGCCTATACTCGTTTTTATAAGGTCTACTACGCCCTCTTTAGCGTATTTCCTCTATAATTAAGTAGATATCGCTATCTAAAGCGAAGGTATTTACTATAAAAGGCTTTAAATACTAAGAATTATTATAGAAAGCTTAGTAATATATAGTAGAATATACTTCTCTAGCGTATTTTAAAGTATTATACCCGAATTAGATAATTAGCGCGTGCGTATAGTAGTAGAAACCCTCTAAGGGGGTACGCCCGTCCTAGCGTACCGTTATACGCACTCCTAAGATCTCTTCTATTAAGAAAAATTTTAAAATTTCCTTACGTAGCGCGCTCTAGCGCCGTCTCTAATAGCTAACGGCTAAAGAGGGACGTAAAACTAAATAAATAAATAAATAAATATAGTAGTATTATTTATTTTATTTATTTATTTAGTTTAACGTCCCTCTTTAGCCGTTAGCTATTAGAGACGATATTAAAGTACGTTTCTTAGAAAAATAGTCGAAATACCGCTTAATAGCGGTAGTCTTAGTAAGATATATAACGATACGCCGAAACGGGCGGCCCTCTATTCGAAGAGTAGAATAAAAAGTAGAAAAGTATAACGAAGAAAACTCTACGCGGTAAAAACTCTTATAAAATAAGAGAAAACCCGCGTAAATCTAGAAAAAATAGAAAAAACGGGAGAGAATAACTAGAAAATTACTTCTTTTCTTCTTCTTTTTCTCTTTTTCTAAGCCGTTTAACGCGAAGTTAAAGGCCGGCGATATAAAAACTATTTTTAATAGCTCTATTCGCCTCGTTTTCGGTAGAAAAGGCTAGATATACTAAGCTATTAAGCCCTTTCGCCCTCTTTTCTTTATAAATAAGCTAGTAGAGAGACCCTACTAACTTAAGATTTTTATTAAAGGTTAGAATCTTCTTTTAAAGAGTAGAAAGCGTCTTATTTAAGGCGAATTCTTTTATTAGAAGGCCGTACGCGGCGATCTTAAACTACGTTTTTAGTTTTTCGGCCGACTTAAACGAGATAAGAGTATTCTATAATAACTTATTTTTAAGTAGATAAGTATTTAAGAAATTTAAGATAGTCGTTAGTACTAGATTATCTTTCGGTAATCTAATATACTTAACGAGAATAGATTCTTTCTCTTTTAAAGAAAAACGCGCGTTAAACGTATTTTATAACTCTCTATAAGTAAGATAAAAAAACTATATCTTATCTTCGAATTCGACCCTTAAGAATCCCGCTAAGACTAATACCGTTTAAAAGCTCTCGATTCTCTTAGTAAGAATCTCGATTCTTAGCTTCGTAGACGTACGCGCTATTATATAGTACGTAGAAGAAGTAGCGCTTTTAGTACTACTAGAATACTCTAGACTTCGTAGCCCCCTCTATACTTAAAAACTATCTAAATTCGTTCTAAACTTTATATAGAGGACCGTATAGTATTAAGAAATCTTCTTCTAAGTTTATATTACGATACCTCTACCGTACGACCCGTAATCCTCCTTCGAAGTCTAAGAAAAGCCCCTTTTCTAGATAATAGTAAAGAGTTTTACCCGTATAGATAACCCGTTTAGCCCGAGCTTTACGCTAAGACCTCTTTAGATACCCCGAAATTTCTAACGACTTTATTAGCCCTATCGGCCCCTTCGTTTACTTCTAGAAAGTAAGTAATTAAGAAAAACGCCCGCTTCGGCCCGCGTTTTTTTTATTTACGGCTTCGTTTAGACGAAATAAGAGCTAGTAATTTACTTCTAGTCTATTTTCTTTAAGTCTATTCTCTCTCTATACGTTTTCTTTTAAGAAAGAGCTTAGAAACCTACTAACGGATCTAGAATACCTCCTCTAGATCTAAATTCCCCTCTCTAAAGCCCTATCCTACCCCCCCTTATATAGATAGAGGATATAGACGCTATAGATACCGCTATTAAAATACCCGACGACTCTACTATACTAATACTAACGCCTACAGTCGAAGAACGTAACCCGTTTTTAACTAAAGATATCTTCGAATACGGGAAAAAACGCCGCTTTATAGCGGTATAGCCTACCCCCTACGCGAAGAGAATAGCGGGTCCGCTTAACTCGCGATTCGCCCTCTACGCTAAGGCCTTTAGAATAGAAAAGAAGAATAAAAGACCTCTCGATTCCGCCTAACGCCCCCCTAAGGGGACCTAGACTAAGCCGAAAAGAGCTAGATACGAGGAAGTAGTTAAGATCTCTAGCGAGGCCTTAGAAATCGCTCTTAATCTTATTCTTAAGGCCTTAAATCTTAAAGATAATTATTTAGAAAACGAGAAGCTTCTCGACCTCCTCTCTATCTTTAAAGAGTATATCGAGTCTTATACGATAAACCGAGCTAAATCGGTTCTTACGAAATAAATTCGGAGTCTCGAAAATACCTCGAAGGCGATAGTAAATAGAATTAAAGAGCTTTCTAAGTTCTTTCTTCTATAGCCCCTATAATAGCCTACTAAGCCTATTTAGGCTAGAAAAACGACTCTTTCTTCTTTTCGTTCTTCTATTTAATCCCTACGGCCTTAAGTATTATTCTACGTAACTATAGCCGCCTTTAGAAGAGAAGAGAATAACGATAGATAGAAGAAAGTTTAACGAAAGAGTATAGCTAAGCCTAAGCTACCTCTACGGTCTACTAGATAGATTATAATTACTCTAGCTATTCTACTCGAGGGCCTTAATCTAAAAACGCTTAGAAATAAGCTAAATAAGGCCTTCGTAAAGAGAATTCCCGAGAAAAAGCTAGTTATCGTAGCCGTAACGCTCTCTAAAAAAGAAAATATTATTATTACGGCCTCCGAGTTCTCGAATATAGAGTTTCTTTTTAGAAATAAGAAGATAATCTACTTCGTTATTCCCTTTATAGGAATTATAGAGAACGAGACGTAGACGAAGATCGTAGTTTATAGCGTTTCTATCGCCGGGCTAAACTATCTTCTAAGAGAAGAGTTCGAAAAGACGGTTCTAGAGAATATTAGAATCTTTAACTAAAAAGTTTAGCCCGTTAGACTTTCTTTCTAGTACTTAAAGTAGAAGAACTATATAACTAAGGCGTTTAAATTAATTCTTATCGCCTTTAGAATAAAGATAAAAGCTAAAAGAGTAGTATAAAACCTTTTAAACGTTACTAGCGTAGTATATAAGACTATTCTTTCGCTCTAGTATCGTAAGAAGACCTTCTAGAAATCTATCTATTAAAAGATAAATTCTATAAGAGTATTATAAGCTAACGTTAACGAATTAACTCTAAATATAAAGTTACTCTTAGAACTTATAATCCGGCTTAAAATTAACTTAGTTCTAGTTTAAGAACCGTTTATTTTAAGCCCGGATAGTTCTACGAAAAGGCGATCTATTAACTACGCTTTATTTAGTTAAATTCTCCCGGTATTCTCTTAACGTACGTTTAGGATAATAGTTTACGTATTCTAATTCCTCTAAAATATATAAGTAAACTATAAGGTAACTCTTTACTCTAGCCCCGATTCTATATTACTAGAAATAGAATAAGAAAGATTAAAATTCTACGTTCTAAATCTATATAACTAGAAAGAAAGAAAAAAGAAAGATCTCTAGTTTATACTAGAAAGAGTAATTAGATACTAAAATATTTAAACGCCTATAATAGTAGCTAGAAACTTTAACGTCTACTACTCTTAGTAGAATTCTATCTCTTTCTAGTCTACGGGGGTAAATAGGCTAGTAAAATAGATTAAATCTAATAATCTAGCTCTTTTAAATAAATTCGGAAAGAGTATCTTCTCCTAAGCGGGTATATTAAAAGAGATAATTATCGATTTAACGCTAGCCTCGAAGACTCTTATAAGATAGATATCTATATAGAAAGTCCTATCTCTCTTTAGATTAGATTATAGGGCTATCTTCTTTAATATTAAGCTAAATAGAACTCTAACGCCTCTAGCTATAGCTACTACGGCTAGATTTAATACGAAAAAGGCCGACTAGCCTAAATTCTCTAAAATCTTTAAAAAATATACTATAGTAGAAGTCCGGCTAGCCCTAGAAAGACTTATAGATTTAAATCTAGACCTAAATACCTCGTAGAATATAGTAAAAGATAGAGAAGATTAAATTCCGCTATTTAATAAACTAGAAAAAGCCCTCTCTAACGCTATATTAAGAGCGGTAAGTCTTACTATCCCGCGTCTTAAACTAGGCCCTAAATTAAAATCGTAGTAGATAGAAAATCTTATAAATCTACGAAAGGCTCTTTAAAAGAAGACGTTCGTCTTTAAAAACCTTCTAACGAAGACTAATAAGCGAACGAAATTTTTAAGCTAAAATATCTATCTTAACGCTATTAAAAGAGTAAAAAGAGAGTACTAAAACTAGTTTCTAGAAAAAAATACTCTAAAAAGTATCTTTAAGGCTATATTATATACTAAACCCTATATCTACGAACGGATCTCTAAGATTCGTAGTAGAACGGAAAGCCTAGAAGAATCTTTTAAGAGAAAATACTTTATTTTACGCGCGGGTCTCTTTCTAAAACCCCTAAAGATAAATTTATTTAACTAAAACGGGTACTAGCTAAATTCTAAATAGAACTAGTCCGTTTTAAGTAAAAGAGAGCTCGAATACGCGTACCTTACGTAAATAAAAGAAAAAACCCCCGGCCTAGACGCTATTACGTAAGAAATTATTATCTACGCGTATAGAGCGGATTTAGAGACCTTTTATTAGATATTCGCTACGCTATTTAAGTACGAGTATTACCCCGTTTACTAGCGAACGGCTATAGGCGCTATTTTAAAATAAAAAAAAACTCGATATCGTAGATCTAAAGTCTTATTAGATTATCTCTCTACTTAGCTATCTTAGAAAAGTTCTAGAATAGATAACGGCTAAATAGTTAGGCTATCTAGCGGAGACTATAGATCTTCTCTACTCTTTTTAGATTAGAGAAAGATTAAAGAAATCTACTATTAACGCCGCGCTACTCTTAATAAATAAAGTCTAAGAGAGTAAAAGAGTAGGATATAAAACCTTTATTCTTTTTCTAGACGTAAAGAGCGCTTTTAACTACGTAGCTAATAAATAACTTTTTATAATAATAGCTAAAGCCGGTCTTTCGATTAGTCTTTTATCGTAGATAAGATTCTTTATAAAAAGCTAAACTCTCGGCTACTCGTTTAACGAAGAAATAGAAGAGTATAATTCTATTAAAACGGGTATATTCTAGAAAAGTCTAGTCTTCTCTATTCTCTTCTTAATCTATCTATAAGAGCTCTTTTTAAAGTTAAAAATTATCTATCTCTTCTATATAGACGATATTACGTTAATAGCTAGCTTCGCTAGCTAGAAAACTAATAAGCGCCTACTAAAAGAGAAGACTAGAGAGCTCTTTAAACGAGAAAAAGAAAACTACGTCGAGTTCGATCTACGAAAAACGAAGCTTATTTACTTCAACTTTATTTCTAAAGATAATTCTACTACCTCTATTCTCCTCCCGGACGGAAACGAGGTAAAGATAAAAGAACTTATATAATAGCTAAAAATCTTCTTTAACCTCCGGCTTAATTTTAAAGAATACGTTTCTATTAGAATAAGCCGGGCCCGTTTTATCTTTTATAGACTATCTAGACTATCTAACGTTAAACGCGGACTATTTCTTTAAACTATTAAATAATTTTATTTAGTCTACGTAGTAACTGTTATAAACTTCGAATTAAAGATCTACTAAAAAAACTAGATACTTTTTAGGAAATAAGCTTAAGTACTCTAAAATCTAGCCCTTAGAAAGATCTTAGAAGTATTCTAAATAGCGCCTATTACTCTAATAAAAATCGAAAGCGGAATTCTACTAGCGGATATCTATCTAGAGATGAATCTACGTAAATACGCCTTTAGAACGAATCTAATTAGAGAAAACTATCTAGTTCGAGTCGAATTAAGAAAGATCGACCTAGCGCGAAGAAGAGAGAGAACGAATACGTAGCTAGAAAGAATTAAACTTATAATAGAGCGATAACTAACCGCGCTAGAAAAAATAGACTTCTTTCTATTTCTATCGTAGACTAAATCTCTTTCTTATAGTACTAGAATCTTAAAATAAGATAAACTAACTATAAAACGTATCTACGCTCTAGAAATCTAAGAATCTCTAGATAGTCGTATAGCTATATACTCTAACGCCTCCGTTCTTTTTAAAGATAGAAACGTAGATATAGAAGTAGTAGCGTACGACTTAAGCTAGTCTAAAATAAAGTCTATAACTATTATCTCTAAAAATATTAGAGTACGAAGCGCGGTTTATAACGAAGAAATAAAAGAGCTACTCTAGGCCCTTTAAATCGCCGTAGAAAAGAGCTTCTAAAATAAAAATATATAAATCTACGCGGATAACTAGACCGCTATTTATAGACTTTTCTCGCTAGTTAATTCGCCTAAATAGTTTCGACTTAGTAAGGCTATTCTACTCGTAAAGAAACTAAAAACCCGCGGAAATACGATTATTCTCGAGTAGTATTCCGGATATATAGAAGTACTAGAAAACGAAACTACTAACTCTTTAATAAAAAGAGTAGTTTTTCTACTCGTAGGCGAAATCTCTATCTCGATTAGCTACTATCGTAGTCTAGTAAAAATAAAAGGCTTCGCTAAATAGAAAGAAAGACTAAAAAAGGCGGCCGATTATTACGGTCTTTAAAAATAGGAAGCTAAAGAATTAGATTAATAGATAAGAGATTATACGATCTTCGAAGAAAAAATCGTACGAGATAACTATCTACTAGTAGATAAGTTATATAATATTACGTAAGTTACTAGAGTAACTTATAGAACGAATTATAATACGATTTCCCGTATAAACGCGTATTTAGGCTAGCGGCGAGAAAGAGACTTATCTCTTTTATATAAGTAAGAAAAATAGCCTCCGCCTTCTACTAGCTAAAGATAGAATATAGCTATTTTAAGTTCTATCTCTACCGCTTTAACTACTTAGAAACCGATAGGTATAGATATAGCGGTATAACTAAATAAATACTAGAATATCTACTTTTAAAATATCTACTATATAGAGGCTCTCGGGCCTCTATTAAGAACGCTTTTAAGAAGTATAGATTTAAACTAAAAAATCTCTTCTTCTCGAAGAAGGAAGCGAGCTTAACGACCTACTTTCTAAAAAAAATAAAAATTATAACTAGATAGTAGTAATTAAACGATCTATTTAATAAGATTTAAATACGTATCGCCGTCTACTTATTTACGTCTAGAAAGACGCTTTTTCTTAGAAAAATCTTTTCTTAAAAACCCTCTTTTCTTTAAGTTATTTTCGAAAATCTTCTATATCTAATAAGTAGGTTAGAATCTAGTACTTACGTCTATCTATAAAAAGTAAAAGACGTATAATACGTCTACGCCTACGCCTACGTCTACGTATTTATATACGTTTACGTCTACGAAATAGTAAAAACCCGTAGCTAAATAGAATAAAATTAGAGTCTATATTAGAAAGAATTATCTAAAACCGCCTATCGAGAGTTTAAATATTTATAATCTATACTTAGATATCGCGGTAGAGTTTTTTTTTATATATTTACTAGATTTCTTTAGAGCTCGCGGGGTTACGTAAATATTTAAGCGCGTTTTTTATATTTTTTTTTTATAATAAATAAACCTCGCTAACTCGAAAATAGCGCCCGACTATCCTCTAGCTACCCGGCGATTTTCGAAAAATTACCTTTTTTCCGCCTTTTCTTAGCGTTTTTTCTATTTTTTCTACTACTTTCTTAGGTTTTAACTCTCTTAGTATCTCTTCTACTACCCTTCTACCCCTTAAGGGGGTACGCCCGTCCCGGCGTACCGTTATACGCACTTTTATAATCTTTTCTATTAAGAAGAAGCTAAAAAACTTCTACGTAGCGCGCTTTAACGCCGTCTCTAATAGCTAGCGGCTCTAGAGAAACGTTAAATAAAATAAATAAATAAAAATAAAAAATAAATATAAGTAAGATAAAATAGTCGATATATAATCTTTAAATCTAATTCTTAAGAATTCTACTAAGATCGATATCGTTTAAAAGCCCTTAATTTTCGTAGTAAGAATCTCGATTCTTAGCTTTAAAAACGTACGCGCTATTACGTAGTACGTAGAAGAAGTAGCGCTTTTAATACTACTAGAATACTTTAGGCTTTATAGCCTCTTCTATATTTAAAAACTATCTAAATTCGTTTTAAACTTTATATAGAAGACTATATAGTACGTAGAAATTCTCTTCTAAGTTTATATTATAATACCTCTATCGTACGATCTATAATCCTCTTTTAAAGCCTAGAGAGAGTCTTTTTTTTAGATAATAGTAAAGAGTTTTACGCGTATAAATAGCTCGCTTAACTTAAGCTTTACGCTAAGACCTTCTTAAACCCTTTAAAATCTTTAATAACTTTATCGGCTCTATTAACCCCTTCGTTTACTTCTAAGAAGTAAGTAACTAAGAAAAACGCCCGCTTTAGCCCGCGTTTCTTTTATTTACGGCTTTATTTAGACGAAATAAAAGCCGATAATTTACTTTAAGTTTCTTTCTCTTAAGTCTTTTCTCTTTCTATATATTTTCTTTTAGAAAGAGCTTAGAAACCCGTCTATAGACCTAGAATATTCTCTTTAGACCCGAATTTCTTCTCTTAAAGCTCTACTCTACTCTCTCTAACGTAGATAGAAGATCTAAACGCTATAGATACTACTATAAAAATATCTAATAAACCCTTTACGCTAACGTTAACGCCTACGGCCGAAGAATTTAACTCGTTTTTAGACTAAGATACTTTTAAATATAAAAGAAAGCGCCGCTTTATAGCGGTTTATTTATTACGAACTTTAAAATATAAGGGCTTTATAACCCTAAAGATAGAAAACCCGTATAGAAAAAAGTATTATAGAGGCTAAAGAGCCTTATACGCGTAAGAACTATACGAATAAAAGTCTCGTATAGAAATTTTAGAAATACGAAAGTCTAGCGCGTTATAAGAATCTATAGCCGCGTCTCGTATACGCTTCGTATACGAGACCTATAGAAGTTACGTACTAGTTACGTAACTCTCGCTTAGCTATATATAAAAGCCCTTTAATCTATAGGCGAAGGCCGAATTCCTTAAGAATTCGTCTATTAATTATAAGCCCTCTTCTTATATCTATCTTAAGCTCTCTATTCGTATTTTATATCTTATATTTAAATCCTTCTCTTTAAATAGCCGGTTTAAGATACCTTCTAAGCGGACCTCTTTTCCCGTACGCGACGCGTATACGTCGCGTACTAAAAACGCTACGGTCGTATAAGACCCCTTAACTAGATTAGACTATCTAACTTCTAGCGAATTAGACGATAACGCCGATAAGATACCCTCGATATCTACCGCTATAGAAGAACCCCTCTTTATAACGATTACGCCCGAAGACGTTATTATAAACTTAAAGGCTAAGATTTATAGACTCTTTATAGTAATTCTAATCTTCTCGGCTTAAATTATCGAATTAAACGCTTTAATTAAGGGTCTATAGAAACGTATTAAAATACTCTCTTAGCTAAGCGTATCTAAAACGTATACTCCTTATATATATCTTAACTTCGAAGCGCGGAAGGCGATCTAGCGAGAAAAGAACGTTCTTAAACTATAAACCGCGACCTAGTACTATTTTAATAAGTAGATTAACGAGTTAAATAATAAGTTTAATATACTTAATCTATAAGACTAGAATACTAAGAAGCGGACTCGTTAGGCCCTCTAAAGCCTCGCGAAGTACGAAGTAATCGCCTAGTACGTCTACTAACGCCTAAATAAATTTATAACTCGAGAGAAGCTTCTCTTCGAGGAGTTTAAAGTAATTATTTAAGATTAAGTAAGAAACCCTATCTTACGGCGGTACGAGAATATAGTTATATTCTACTACTCTCTAATAAAGCCTAGTACGTCGTATTAGAAGTACCGCGCCCGTATAGAAAGCCTATATAAATAGCTTCTATACGCGATAGCTAATAAGAATCTTTTTATCGATCTCTTCTTTACGAACCTTTTAGAGGTCTATCGTAAAGAACTCCTTAAATACTCTACGATAAAGACTATCTAGGAAGTTAAAAAACTCTATAACTTAATTATTAGTCTTAAGTAGACGCTCGGCTTAGTTAAGATAGCGTAGACGGAGAAATAATAGCGCTAGAGCGTAGGCTATAAACGCCCGCGTCCGGCCTACTCTACTAATAGTAGGCGAGGTTAGTCGAGAAACTCGAGCTAATATAAGCCGCCTCGCTAAGAAGACTTCTAAGAGTCGACTTATAGATAAGGCGTAGATATTACGGTCCTCTAGTCTAGAGTCGTTATAGAATACTAGTATCTTCTTTCTATATCTCGATACTAGGGTTATCTTTCCGTATCTCGATACTAGTATCGTCTTTCTATATCGCGATCCTAGTATCTAGTTCTAGATATCTAGTTTCTAGATTCGGTTTCCTAGTATAGAGCGGCTAGTTAGATAGCCGTATACTAGAGTAAATAGAGGTTCTTAATCCTCGCGGATCGAGATACTATTATAATTTATACTTTTTCTTACTTAAGACCCTATCCGTCGTAATTATACTCTAGATAGTATTAGTAGGCGCTTCGTATACGAAGCGTAACTTAGACTTCTACTAGTTTAATAAGAACCCGGCTAGTAACTAACCCTCTTCTAGAGCTAATAGCTCGAAGAACGATAAGATCTCGAGAAAAGAATAGTCCTAGTAGCGGTCTTAAGCCGCCTATCTTTAGAACTAGTCGACTAAGGCTTAACTAGATAGATTATTATAAACGTTCTTCTAGAGTCGCTAGAAGGGCTAATAGCCTTAAAGGCCCTCTTAGATTTAGAAAGCGATATAAACCTTATTAGATAAGATCTAGTAAGTATCTATCGCGTACTTTTCTCGTACGTTAAGCGTACGCTCCGCGTACGATTCTTAAATAGCTACTCTATAACTATATAGAACTTCTATAAACTTACCCTTCGGGCTAAAGACGGGATAGGCGTTAAGCGAATTATCGGACCGCGCCTATTCTAGAGCGCGTTCTTCGAGGGTTACGATCTAATTCTCGGCCTAGACTAGCTAAAAGCGGCCGATCTTATCGCCCGCTTTAGTACGAATACTCTTAAATAGGATAATCTATACTAAGACCGTATTAAGCTTATCTTTACGGTATAATTCGCTAGTTAACTAGCCTTAGACGATTCCGTCTACTAGATTAATCTAGAAGATAAGATTTCTAGTTAAAACTAGCCCCTACTAACGTAGAAAGGCGGAGATTATAATTCTATATACTATCCGCGACGCACTAGCGCCGCGTATACGTAATATATATACTTTATATTAGAAGCGTAGAGTAATTCTATTTTTATAGCCGTAATAATTACCGCGCTATAAGAAGAACTTCTAAGTTAATACTAAGACTTTACGGATATCGTATCGAACGAACTAGCCGGTAAGCTAGTCTAGAACTTCGAATACGACTATATAATCGATCTAGAGGACGGTAAGTCGCCGCTCTAAATATCTATCTATAACCTCTCGCTAAGAGAGCTATAAATTCTACGAAAATATCTCGATAAGACTCTTAAGAAGGGCTAGATTTAGCCTAGTAAGTCTTCTACTAGCGCGCTAATTCTCTTCGTCTCTAAGCCTAACGAGACTATACGATTATATATCGATTATCGAGAGCTAAATCGGGTTATAATTAAGAATTAATACCCGCTTTTCCTTATTAGCGAATTATTAAACCGTATATCTTACGCGAAGATCTTTACGAAGCTAAACTTATATAACGTCTATTATAGGCTCTATATTCGTAAGGGCGACGAGTAAAAGATAGTCTTTAAAATAAGATACGGTCTATTTAAGTATCTCGTTATATTCTTTAGCCTAGCTAACGCGCCGGCTACGTTCTAGAGCTATATTAATAAAGCTCTTAGAAGCCTCGTAGATACTATCTACGTCGTATATTTAGATAATATCTTAATCTACTCTCGAAACGAGAAAGATTACGTTTAATACGTTTAGTAGATACTCTAGCGTCTTCGGGACTAGAGCTTATATATTAAGATATTAAAGTATACCTTCTATACGATCTACGCGGAGTTTTTAGGGTTTATTATAACGCCTAACGACGTCGTAATAGACCCTAAACGCGTAAAGACTATTTAAGAATAGCCGGAATCTAGCTTCTTTCGTAATATATAAGTATTTCTTAGCTTTACTAACTTCTATAGGCGATTCGTATAGAACTACTTCTCTATTACTAAGCCCTTAAATAACCTCCTCCGGGACGCTACTCGGGTATCTAAGAGAGTATCTACGAAGAAGTCCCGAAAGGGCCTAACTAAGTAGTATATTTAGTTCTACTAGCTAGACGACGCTACGTATACGTTTTATACGCTAAAAGACGCCTTTTCGTACGGCTTAGTCCTCTAGTACTACGATCTAGTATTATAGTTAATACTTATTACTAATATATTAGATTTCGCCTTAGCTAGTATCCTACTCTAGCCCTAAGCGTAGAAGGGCGACTAAAAATACTAGTTACCTATTATCTACTATAGTAAGAAGTTTACGGCTATAAAAGTACGCTATAATACGTACGATAAGAAACTACTAGCTATCGTTAAATACTTTAACGTATAGCGATACTTCCTCGTATACGCCTCGTACCCGACGCGCGTACTTTATAATTATAATAATCTTAGATACTTTATAAGTACTAAAAAGTTATTAGAACGTTAGGCCCGCTACGCTAAAACGCTAGCGAAGTTCGACTTTAAGATTAAATATAAACTCGAGGCCTCTAATTCTACTAATTCTCTCTCTAGGCGATTCGATTACGTATTAGAGTTTAAAGAGGTTAAAAAGAAGATATATTTAGACGCTATATTACTAACGTTATAATAGAAGCTACGGATACGGGAACTTATAAATAGTTTTCTAGAGGCTACTACCCCTACTACGCGCGGCGTATACGAAGAGTATATAAAAAACCCGCGCTACGATAGCTAACTAGATAATACGCTCTTCGTTTCTCTACTAGAACTTATCGCCGCCGTATATACTAGCGCGGTTAGTAAAAACCGTAATAACGCGAGGGTCTAGAGTTTTAAACCCCTAAATAAGAAAAACTTACGGCTAGCGTAAGCCCTCGCTAGTATAAAAGAAGCCTAGAGCTTCGTACTACGTTAAGTAATAATAGTAGCTATACTTAACGAAAAACTAGCTATAGAGAAATCTCTAAGATTACTATTCTTATTTATTAAGAAGGTTTAGCGGGAAGACGATACCGTCGTCTAGCGCTAGACTTAAACTCTAGAGAAACTTATAGCTAAGAATTAATTCTTTAATTAAGATAGCCTTCTACGCCGCTATATAAAGGTCTACGTCTCTTATAGTATCTCTTTACGGGACGAGATTATTAGACGTAACTATAATAACTTTATAGGCGGCTACTATAGCTTTAAACGTATATATAAAGTAATCGTATATAAGTACGAGTAGCCCGACCTAAATAAGAAAGTTAAAGTCTATATTAATATATATAACGTCTACTAGAGATATAAGATACGTCGCTATAAGCCTTACGGCCTTCTATAGCTAGTCGAGATAGAACGAGAGCCGTAGAAATATCTCTTTCTTAATTTTATTATAAACCTTTCTAAATTAAGGAGCCGCGATAGGGGCTTATATAACTCTATTCTAGTAGTCGTAGACCGCGCTACTAAAAAGGTATTTTACTTCTTAGTATATAAGACGATCGACGTAAAGAATCTTATAGCTCTACTCGAACTATACTTCTTATAAACGATCGTTCTAGACTCTATCGTCTTAGATAGAGGATTAGTATTTACTAGCGAATACTAGTCTACTCTATACTATAAACTAGGTATTAAACGACGCCTTAGTACGGTATTCTATCTATAGACGGACGGGTAAATAAAACGTTAAAACTAAGAGATTAAGACGTATCTAAGAATATACTCTAACTAGGAGTAATCTAATTAGGCTAAACTATTACTATAAGTAGTATTCGCGTATAATAATAAGTTATACTCTACTATCGAATATATTCCTAATATCCTAAGCTACGGTACGGATAACGAGGCGTTAAATAATATTCTTAGATTTAACTAGATAAAAAGCCTCGTAGTAGTATCCTTAGATATCGAGAATATTACTCTCGCGTCTAACGTAGCTAAAGCGTATATTAAACGTATACGTAGCGTATACGTACGTATATACTAGATAATTCTATATATATAGTAGCTCTAGGCTCGGTACTATAATAAAGACCGCCTAAATCGCTACTTTAAAATAGAAGACGAGGTCCTACTATCCGTAAAGAATATTCGTACGAAGCGACCTTATAAGAAGCTAGATAGCTAATTTCTTAGTTTCTTTAAGATTATTAAGAAGGTTAGAAACTTCGCCTACTAGCTTAAGCTACTAGCCTTAATAGCGCGGCTCTATTCTATCTTCTATATATTTCTTTTAGAGCTATACTTCGTAAAGCCCGGTTTCTAACCGCCCGCTATAGAGTTAGAGAATATATAGAAGGTTAAGACTATCGTTAACTATAAAGATAGCCCTCGCGGTTCGTAGTATCTTATTAAATAGCTAGGCTAGCTAAATAAATATAATAAGTAAAAGTACGAGTACGAACTCGAGAACTACTAGAAACTACTCGACGAATACCGTCGACGGTATTTTAGAAGAATAAACCTACTAAATACGAAACGCGTACGAAGAGTACGCGAAGAACCTTTATAACGAGGCGAAAAATCTTAAAAAGACCTACTAGGAAATAACCCTAAAGATACGAAGAGCGTACGAAGAATACGCGGAAATCTACTATAAGTAGGCGAAAAACCTATAAAACGCGGGCGGAAAAGGCCTTCTAGCTTAAGAAATAAGATAAAGCGATAAAAGCTTAGTCTTCGAGATTTAGAATTAGAGGGCGAAAGCTACTAAATATATTATTATACTACGGCCGAGATCGATACGTCGCCGAAAGATATCTAGAATAAAAACCGTAGTTTCTTTTATAGTTAGAAAATTTTATAGGATCGATTAACTTACGAAAACTTTTAGGTTAATAACTATAATATAAGAAGAATAGATTTTTATTACTAGGCGTAAGCGCCGCGTACGAGAAGCGTATCTAATTCGTATAAAACTCTAAGCCTAGTCTAACTCGTAAAGAACCCTAAAACCTCGCTAAATATTAAAACTAAATTTTATCTACTCTTTATCTCTTACTTTACTAAGGGCCCGTACTAGTACTACCGTATACTCTTCTAGCTATTACTCTCGTTAAGGGACTTATCGCGGTTCGGGTCNTTTCTTTTATAGTTAGAAAATTTTATAGGATCGATTAACTTACGAAAACTTTTAGGTTAATAACTATAATATAAGAAGAATAGATTTTTATTACTAGGCGTAAGCGCCGCGTACGAGAAGCGTATCTAATTCGTATAAAACTCTAAGCCTAGTCTAACTCGTAAAGAACCCTAAAACCTCGCTAAATATTAAAACTAAATTTTATCTACTCTTTATCTCTTACTTTACTAAGGGCCCGTACTAGTACTACCGTATACTCTTCTAGCTATTACTCTCGTTAAGGGACTTATCGCGGTTCGGGTCGAGGCTATTCTCTTTAAAGAGATTATTCTAGCTACGTAGAAGGCGGTTCTTAGTAGCTACGTCGATACGTTAGTTCGTAGGGAGTATTAGACCGATACCGCCTATACTAAGCTATACTAAGGGTTAGTAAAAGTAAAAGTAGACGGTTAAGAAAGCCCTTATCTACTTATATTAGAGGTTATAGTCGCGAGAGATCTATCGAGCGTATAAATACTTCTTAAAACCGCTAGCGTTCTTAACGCGAGCCTTCTCGAGCCGGCGAAAGTTCTTAACGTAGTTAAGATACTTAGAGGCGTAGCTATAGACTAAATTCTACTTCTTAGAAGTATTATAACGAATAGCCTACTAGCGTATAAACGATAATACGTTTATAGCGCGGCGAAACTCGAAAGACGGCTAGATAGACGAAAAGAGTTAGCTAAAGATACGACGTATATACGAATTATAGAATAAAACTTACTTAAGTATAATTATATCGCGCTCTAGTATACCTCTAGTACTTCGAGAGCGGTATCTTACGTATATAGCCCTACTTAATAATATTCTTTACGTTATTATCGATCTAAGAAGCGGAAGCCTAGTATAAAAGATAACGTTTATAGAAGGCCTTATAATAAGGCGGAATTAGCTTTTAATAAGAAGCTAGGCCGTAGATACTAACGAGACGACGTCGAGAGACGTTCTATATACTAAACGACTTATAGCGAGCCTAAGCCTTATCTTTATCTTTATCTTAAGCTAATTTAAAACCGAGCTAGCTTATATAAGATAGCTCCTTCTCTTTCTTATCTATACTATCTATAGGACTAGCTTCTAGAGTAATAGAAGACGTCGAAGGACGAGCGGTAGAGCCGCGAAGGAGAGTTAAAGATAAAGCTATATTAGAAAATAAATATAGCGTAGAGTCGGAAAACGATCGCGTAAGAGAACTCTAATATATAAAGACTTCTTACTAGCTCCTTCTACGGCACGCGTACGTAAAACGTATAGACCTAGACTCTATAGAAACGTATCTATCTAATAGGAGAAATTATATTTATCTAACGCCTAAGTACTGCTCGTAAAGAGATAAGAACCTATTATCTAGCTAATAGATATAGATATAACGATACTAGCTACTAAACCTAGTCGTAGACTAAGAATTACGAGTAGTAGTAGTAAACTCTATAAAGATAGATACGCCTAATATAATTACTACGAAGAGATACTAGGGGGGAAGTACGCGCCGCGTATACTATATATATCTAAAATATATAAATAATAGTTCTAAAACGCTTAAGCTATATACGAGACTCGCGATTATAAACTTAAAAAGATAAAAGATAGAATAACCGCTATTATATAGAAAGTAATTACTACTTCTTCTACGTAGAACTAAACTCCTAATAGAGTTCTACTCCCGGATACTCTAAGCCGCGTAACGGCCTAGAGTAGCTAAACTTTTCTACTACTCTAGCGTATAGCGCTATATATCTAACCCGCGTATAATAGTTATACGCGTTAAGTATACTCCACGTATCTACTTATAATATAGATAAAAGCGGATATTTTAAGGAATATAGGCTACGGCTTCCGCGCCTAGAGATTTTCTTAACGACCCTAGCTGCGAGCTTTTTTCTTTCTAATAAGAAAGATTTTCCTCGTAGAAGGTATATAAGGTTCTCGAGTTTTTTTATCCTTTACGGGGTCGTAGTCGACCCCTATAGTAGGGGGGGTAGTATAAGAATCTATAGCCGCGTCTCGTATACGCTTCGTATACGAGACCTATAAAAGTTACGTACTAGTTACGTAACTCTCGCTTAGCTATATATAAAAGCCCTTCGGTCTACGGGCGAAGGCCGAATTTCTAAAGAATTCGTTTATTAATTATAAGCCCTCTTTTTATATCTATCTTAAGCTCTCTATTCGTGCCTTACACCTTATAAATTTAGTAAATAGCGATATAGAAAAACTCTATAATAATATTCTAGAAACTAGTATAATCGATTTTAAAGAATAGCTAAGAAACGAGAATCTTTTTATAAGGCTAATAAAAAGCCTAATTTAATATAATACGGCGAGGCGCGTAGAATTAATAACGCTAATAACTAGTTAGATCTCTTTATCTACGCTTAATTTATATAACTAATAGTATTAGATTTAAAAAGAAATTCTTTATATTTAAATATATCGAGAGAACTACTAGAGTCGCTAGAAGAAATTCGTATATACTATAATTAAAAATATTATCTAATAGCTAAGAGCTAAGACTTAAGAAGTATAACGCGAGTAAGATAAACTATTTCTATAAAGACTCGCCGCTATTCTTTACTAACGAGGAATAGCTATTATTAAGTAAAATACGATTAACTAGCGTCTATACTACTAAAATAATATTATATTCTACCGATACCGGATCTAGATAGAAATTCTATACTAGTAAAAATAAATCTAGAAGAAATATTAGACGTAATAAAAGTAGTCTATTCTTTAAATAAAATAGTTATAGAATACTACTCTCGGAAATCTATTATAGTTAGAAAACTAGACGGTCTCTCTAGTTAGAGACTCTAGAAGAGGCCGTTAAATAGATTCTTTAACTAGATAATATATATATCGAACGAAATTACGTCTACTAAATTAGCTCTCTATTAGCTTCTATATATTCTAGTAATCTTCTAAGAAAAGAAGGCTATAGTAATAATTAATAGTAGAATATAAGAAACGTTTATCGATCTAATATTTATTATCTAATACTAGTTACGCTAGTAAAGAAAGAATAATTTATATCTACTAAAAATAGTAGATAGCTCCCCCTCTTAGTATAGAAAAAACTAGATACGGATTAAAACCGAGTTAGTATCTATAACTATTAATAACTATAAGAAATAAATTAACCTAGACGTTATAAAAATTCTAGAATACGATATTATTCTCGAAATACTATAGTTAAAAACGTATATACTCTATATTAATTAGCGTACTAGAGAAATTAAGTTCTTAGACGAATAATATACTAAATATCTAGCTATAGTAAAAAGATTAGAGTTATCTACTAAGAGCTAGAAGCTAAAACTAAGATATTAAAGTCTAAAACGCTAGAGCTAAAGCTAAAAGAGCTTAAACTAGAGCTTAAAGAGCTAAAGCTAAAATAGTTAAAGCGGCTAAAGTTAGAAGAATCTAGTAAAAGTTTAAGAAATCTTTCTTACGGCCCTATAGCGTATAAGACGTAAAGGCGAAAAGATATATATAATTTTTATTAAACCTAGTTAGAAAATAGAAGAACGAATTATTATACGTATATAACGGGCGAACGTACTCGAGCCTTACCCCCTAAGGGGGTACGCCCGTCCCGGCGTACCGTTATACGTACTTTTAGAACCTCTTCTATTAAGAAGACGCTAAAAAACCCCTATATAGCGCGCTTCGGCGCCGTCTCTAATAGCTACCGGCTTAAAAGGGACGTTAAACTAAATAAATAAATAAATAAATAATACGATCTAAACCCCTATAGCTAACGCCTAAAATTAGTAGTAGAGATTCTTTTTAAGTATTTACTAAATTTCTTTAAGATTCGTAGAGTTATATAAATATTTAAGCGCGTTTTTTATATTTTTTATAATAAATAAAACCTCGCTAACTTTAAAATAGCGCCCGATTATCCTCTAGCTACTTAGTAATTTTTAAAAGATTATTTTTTTCTATTTTTTTCTCTATTTCTTTTACTCTCTTACTACTTTCTTCTACTCTTAGCTTTTCTAGCGTTTTTTCTACTACTCTTTTACTTTTTAAGAGGGTACGTCTATTTTAGCGTATTATTATAAGTACTTCTACGACCTCTTCTATTAAGAAGACTTTTAAAATTTTCTATATAGCGCGCTTTAGCGTCGTTTCTAATAGCTAATAGCTTTAAAGAAACGTAAAACTAAATAAATAAATAAAAAATAACTCTCTATAAGAGACGTTTTTAGAAAGGATTAGTTTACGTAATACTAGTTATCTAGTAGAAACTATCGATTTTAAAGCTAGCGGTTTACTAAGCGGGCTAGTAGACTTTATAAACGGCTTTTTAGCTAGTTTTAAAGAAAGATTTACCGCTATAGCGGCGTCGTAGATTTAAGAAGAGTAGCTAGTAGTCTTAGAAGTACTAGCTATCGTTTTTAAAAGAGTCGGCGGTTAAAAAGACGGCCGATTTAAGATAGAGAATTAGTTTTTTTTTAGTATAGTTTCGAAAGACTTCTAGAAGGTCTAGAAGCCGAGACTCGTCTATATAAGATTTAGCGAGGTCTACTACTTTTCGAATATAGTTTTAGGCTAAGAAGATAGCCTCGATAGCCGTAGCTAAAGCGGTAGAAGAACGAGAGATTAAAGTAGTTTAAGAGTATTTTTTAGGCTTTTAAATAGCCGGTTTAGATTAGAATTTAGATTCGGCGTAGAGAGAAATTTTTAGAGTAGAGGTCTCTTCGCTTATAATACTTAGAGAGGGTTAAAGGCGTTTATCTCCTACTCGAAAAAAAGTTAGGGGCGGGTTTTTAAAGTTAATTTCTATTAACGGGGGCGTTATAAGCCGATTTAGAATAGTAAAAGACTTAAATCTATTACTAGATTCTATTTAGGGCGGAATAGCGACTATTAAAGCCGAAATTAGTTCTAAAACCGCGTCTTATATACGTATTTAGCCCTTAAACGTAAGAAAAAAATCGATTTCTTAAAGTTCTTTCTTCGTAGAAGGCTAGTCTCGTTTCGCTCTTTTAAGAAAGAATCTCTTCTTTCCCCTATCTAGTTCGTTAAAGTATAATGGTAGGTCGAGAAACCGAGTTCTTAACCGGCGGGTTACCGGTTTTTTCGGGGGTATCGCTCGTCCGTTCGGGCCGAAGTCGTTCTCGAAGAGTTAGAGGAATTCGGGGATACTTCGGTTAAAAGAGCGTCCGCGTAGGAAGTCCGTACGCGGAAAACTCTTTATACCGGGAGAAAAAGGGGCGTAATTTCGAGAATTCGAGTACGATTTCTCCGCGAAACTTACTTAGAACGTCGTATAAATTTAGGGCGTTCTAGCTAGGATGCTAACGAAGCCCTCCGCGAAATTTTAGATGGATTAGGTTAGTTTTCGAGTGCGTGGGGTGGTGCGTAGTTTCTAGCGGCCTAGGGCCTCTCTTTCTTCCCTCTTTTCTCTATCTACGCTAACGGCGCGGGCAGGTACGAAGCTAAGAATCGAGATTCTAGCTATAGAGATAAAGGGCTTTCGAACGGTATCGGGCTTAGCGTTTTTCTCGAGGGTCGAATTCGTGTAAATATAGTAGTAGGAAATTTAAAAATCTTAAAAATCGAGATAGAAATACGTCTTATCTTTAAGATTTATAATAAATTATACGCGTTCTTTTAAAACTATATCTAGGCCGCGTTCGTAATTAGAAATTACTACTTACTAAATACGTAACTAGTTTAATTAATTAGTTAGTTAAAATTTAAATTAGAATATTTTACTAATTTACTTACTTCTAGTAATTCTACTTAAAATTTTACCTAGGCCTAGTCTATTAGTAGAAATTCTATGCGTTTTTAACTATTTTAAGCGAATTTTTATATAGTAAAATTCTAAATATCCTCTAGTGCGAGTAGAATATACTATTTTCTAAATAGTAACTATAAAGAATTTATAGATTCCGAGATATTTAACGTTATTTAGCCGTATCTAGAATAGTTTTTTACTAGAATTACGTAATTTACCTATTAATTATATAGTATTTAATTAATATACTCTATCCCTCGAGAGTTTAATACTCGAATTCCGTTAAGTTTTTATTAAAATTCGAATTCGTTTATAATATATACTAACTAAAATTAAATTAGTATAAAATAATAAAATAGTAAAATAGTAAAATAGAACTTACCTATCGAAATTACTATATAATCGAATAACTATATTTTTTACTAACCTTTTTAGCTAAATACTAGCTATAATAATAATTATAAGCCCGCGGAAATAGCTAGAAAATAGTAGATAATAAACCTATTCTATAATCGCTTATAAAAGCGAATTTTAGTATATTTAATACCGATTCCTTCTCTTTTTTACGCTCGAAAATAGTACGATTATCTTCGACTAACGCTTTATTAATAAAGCGTAGAAATCTAAGCTAAAATCGCTTATTTTTAGAGCTAGCGTAAATTTTCTAAGTAATTAGAAAAATCTAGTTATTAGAATCGAGTATTATTACTACTAGTAAATAACTAGAAGCTTCTACCGCTATTTATAGACTATCTTTACTAGTAAATATACCCGAATAGTCTCGACTTAGTAGGGTAATTACGCTCGCGAAGAAGTTAAAAACCCGAAAAAATATAATTACTCTTAAGTAGTATCTAGAATACGTAAAAGTATAAGAAAACGAAGCCGCCGACTCTCTAGTAAAAAGAATAGTTTTTCTATCTATAAACGAGATTTCTATCTCTATTAGCTACTATCGTAGCCTAGTTAAAGTAGAGAGCTTCGCCGAATAGAAGAAAAGACTAAAAAAGATAGCCGACTCTCTATATAAGTATACGTTTAGACTAGCGGTTAGAAAGAGGCTTACCCCTTCTATATAAATATAAGAGATAGCCTCCGTCTTTTACTAATTAAAGCTAGAATATAGCTATTTTAAGTTTTATTTTTACTACTTTAACTACTTAGAAATTAATAGGTATAGATATAGCGAAATAGTTAAGTAAATACTAAAATATCTACTTCTAAAATATTTACTCTATAAAGGCTTCTAGACCTCTATTAAGAACGCGTTTAAGAAGTATAGATTCGAACTAAAAAATCTCTTCTCTATAAAGAAGAAAGTAGGTCTAACGGCCCGCTTTTAAAAAATAAAAATTATAACTAGGCGGTAGTAATTAAACGATCTATCTAATAAGATATAAATACGTATCGCCGTCTACTCGTTTACGTCTAGAAGACGCTTCTTTTTCTTAAAATTTCCCTCTTAAAAACGTATTTATAACTAATAGCCGGAAAAGCCCGGCGCCTATAGCCGTTCGTAAAGAATATCTACGAATACGTTTATAAATACGCCTATAAACGTTAGAACTCTAGGCCGAACCTAGTAGAATATATCGGTATTTACGAAGAAAAAGATTACTTAAAACCGTTTATTTAGGGTCTAGACCCCTATAGCTAACGCCTAGATACGGCGGTAGAAATTTTTTCTAAGTATTTATTAAACTTTTTTAGAACTCGCGGGGTTACGTAAATATTCGAGCGCGTTTTTCGTATTTTTTATAATAAATAAAACCTCGCTAATCTCGCTAATACCCGTATAGCGGCCGACTACCCTCCGCCTACCCGGCGATTTTTAAAAAATTATAATTTTCCGCCTTTTTCTACCGTTTTTCCTAGTTTTTTTTCTATCTTTTCTCTTCTAACGTCTTTTCTACTATCTCTACTTCTTAAGAGGGTACGCCCGTTCTAGCGTACTATTATACGTATTTCTAAGATCTCTTCTATTAAGAAGAATCCCGAAATTCTCTTACGTAGCGCGCTCCGGCGCCATCTCTAATAGCTAACGACTAAAGAGAGACGTAAAACTAAATAAATAAATAAACTAGAAGCTTTTACTTTTATATATATAGTATCGATCGAAATAAAATTTCGATTATTAATAATAGCTACTACGTAAGCAGTATTAAAAGTAATAAAAGTATATCTAAATAATAAATTAATTAGTATATTTATATATTAAACTTAATATATTACTTACTAAAATACTCTACTTTCTTTATTACGCGAAAATCGCGTAAAACCGCCTCTATTACTATAATTCTATTAGATTTTACGAAGATAGGGCTATTTAGTAATAAATAATTTAGTTTTAATAGCTAATTTTAGAAATTTTATTAAAAACTTATCTAAATTTAACGAATTATCGATAATTTAGTACTAAACGCTTTAATTTTTATCTATTTATAAATTCGCTATATCTACTAGTAATTAATATTAACTCTATAGTTAATACGCTTAAGGGTGCGTATTAAATTCGGTTAAATTTAGGGTTCTTTCTTAATTATACTACGTTAGTAATCGATTAAGACGCGTATAGAATAATAATATCGCTAATTATTATACGTAAATACGTAAAAATACGTATAAATCTTAAGTTTCTTAATAATTATATTATCTAAATAGAATATATTAGTAAAATTTAAATTAATTATTTAGGGTAATTATAAATAATTAAAAATAGAAAAAATAGTAAAATTACTTATCTTTCTTCTACCTAATTTAAAGTAGAAATTCGTATCCGGGCTACTTATATTTCTAATACGTATACGTTTTATCGACTCTTTTTAATACGTAAAATTCGCGTCGATATACTAGATATAATCTAGTAGTATCTCGTATAGCTCTTTAATCGAAATAAGTCGTACTAACTTTAAAGGGTTAAAAATCTACTATAGTAGTAGAGTTCTACTATTTTTACCTATATAGAACTACTCTATTATATATATTTTAAAAAGGGGGCTAAAAATAGGCTAAATACGCGAATAATTTTAAAAAAACTAGGTATTTCGGTAAATATTATTTACCGAAATACTCTACTATATAAACTAGTATATAAGCTATATAGATTATAGCGGTTTAGCTAGCTAAGAGGGTTATAGAGAGTATAGCTTATACGCGGATAGGGCTTATAATTAAGAGATTTAGCTAATATTACCGGTCCTACGCTAAGACCGCCTACCCGTTATATTATATAATTAAATTATCGCTATTACGATAATATTTAGTATAGTATTAAGGTTATTATACCCTCTTCTCCGGCTTTCTCGCCGCTTTATTTTAGGTAGAGAGCGCGCTATCTAGCGCTCTCGCCTTAGTATTAGTAGCTTATCTACTCTACTACCCGGTCTACTATAGGGTAGGGTGGGGGGGAGAGGGAGGAAAGGAGGTAGTAAGAGAGAGTAGGAGTAAGAGGGGGGAAGAAAAGAAAGATTAGCGGAGTAGAGAAGCGACGCGATACGAAGAGTAGCTAGAGAAAACGCGTCGCGTATAGTAAAAGAAGATAAAGACACGTAATATTTCTCTAGTTCTAATCCGTAGGCGGTTATTCTTATACTTAGCGCTTGTTTTACCGCTTAATACTATCCCTAGGGGTACCC
>NW_017971608.1:0-15809 GCF_001883845.1 Diplodia corticola
CCCCCCCTCCCCCCTCCCGTTATCATTCCACATCAGCTGGAGGGGAGATATCAAATCACTCTTCCACCAATCAACGTCGATGGCTTCGACTGCGAATCATGCGGCGGCCGTTACTATTGCCGCAATATTATGCAGCAAACCAGACGAGCGCGCCGCGCTCAAGTGTGCGTGCGTGCGGCACATACCCCGTCCCGTCCGGCAGAAGGAAGAACAACTGATCAGCGAATGAGGCGACCGGCATCTGTCATCGTGCCTTCGTCGGGCAAATTAATGTCATACGGGGGGGAGGGGGGGGGAAAAAGGGTGCGGTCGAATTACAGTTTCCCGGCGATGGGGCCCCGTCCTTTCCCTGCCTTTTGGTGAGGGAAAAAAAGGATTCGGGACTAGCGGAGATGGACGGGCTAGCCCGATGGGGTAGGTTGTGGGCAAGAACGGCGCAAGGGTATTGGGCGTGACGTGCAGCTAAACAAGCATCCGTCGACGGGAAACTGCGGCCGCGCGACTAGTACCTAGAGCCGTGAAGCCACAGAGGCGAAGAGCGCAAAAAAAAAAGAGGCCCGGCCAGAGCGTGCGAGCGAGTGCCACCGGGCTTGCAGGATTATTGTGTTTGCTTGCTCTGGATGTGGCATTTCGAGCTACTGCAAAGCTGGTCGACTAAGGTACGTCCCCGGGGTGCGGCATCCATCCCGATAGCCACGGCTGATAGCTCTGCCGGGCTTGGGTCGACGGTGGTGGTTGAAGGCAGAGCTTATCAGGCGATTGCGAGGCCATCAAAGTTATGGAGCGGTGTTGGTGGTGCGCTCGGGCCCGGGAGGTCGGATTCAGGCGGTCCAGACGTGGGTTGAAGGCTGGTGGACACAAAATATGGGCTGCGTAATGATTACCGTACCTGGATATTGCTCTCTCCTCAGCCGTGCGTGGCTTGGATAGCGCATTAGGGCTGTCAGGATCTCTGCCTAACCTCGGCAAAGATGCCGTTCCCGGGGTAGTGTCGCTGGAGGTGAGTTGAGGACGGCCAAGGGTGATGGCGTTAACTCAGACCACGGTGGCTCGGCGGGCGGGCTTGTGGCGTTGGCCGCGCTGTTGAGCCACGGGTCTGGTGCGCTGTCATCAAGAGCTCGTCCAGGGCCATGTCCAGCCACAAGGCAAGGGAGGCATCGGTGCCGTTTCCGGGGATGGGTCGCATGCGGTCCAGTGGTGAAGCAACGGTCCGATTTGCTGCCTCTGCCTTAGCGACCCGTAGCGCGGCCATCTCCAGCGCAGGACAAGAGCAGTCGGGCGTCTTGGACGGGGAGCTGGCTCCGGTGTTGCTGATAAGCCTGGGGCTGGGGCTGGCCGGCCCACACGGTGCGCTGAAATGACGGTGAGCTGCATTCAAGATTGGCTTTTCCCCCACACTCTCAGCTCTACTACTTGCATCTCTCTCCTCCCGCGCACACCCTCTCAGTCTCCAGCCATGCCCCTGTGGAGGGAAAAGAAGCCCAAGGCCAGCGAGGCGCCGGCCATGACGCAGCAGCGGCGCACCGCGCTGGCCATTGTCGACGCCCTGAACCGGCTGGACACGCGCGCCGTGTGGAACATGCGGGACCGCAGCTGCTGGCGCGAGATCTACCCCAAGTCGATGGGCATGCCCGCCCAGGACAACGACGCCGCCCAGCGCGCCCTCAACTTCATCCTCAACACCTTCAAGACCTTCTACATCTCCATCCACGAGATCATCGAGGACGTGCCCGCCCGCAAGATCTGCATGTGGACCATCTGCACCGGCACCACCGTCGCCGGCCCGTGGACCAACGAGTACGTGTGGAGCATGGAGTTCAACGAGCAGGGCACCCACGTCGTGCGCTGGAAGGAGTTTGTCGACGGCCTCTCCACAAAGGCCCTGTTTCCCGAGATCATGGCCGAGCAGTGGGACGAGACTGCGAGCGACCGCCCCTCCACCGGCCCTTCGACCAGGTCGTCCGACGCCCCTTCGACCCGCCCGTCCGCCGGCCCATCCAGCTCCAGGGCTTCGTAGCCCGAGTCACCGCCTGCGAGGCGCATCGCCTTTGTTTTTTTTTATTACTGCCTTCCCGAGGCTCGACACCCTTGGAACGCCAGACGACAGCCATACGTCAATTCGTCATCGAAGATGCCCGGAGTGACTGCCTCCTCCCAATCGCTCATCGGGATTAGAAGCTCAAAAGCGGAACCCCTGCCAGAAGGGTGCTTGTACGGGCGTAGAGTGCATTTTGTGCATTAATGCAGGGGCAATGGCGTGGTGTGCAGAACCGGATGATGGAGGATACAGATGTCTCTTTGTGGAATGGAAGGGGGGCCTATTCCGGGTTCGCACAGCTTCAGGAGAGTCGTTGGCGCTCGCGAAAGCTACAGAACAAACAGGCCCTCCGCTCGGGCTGGCAGTGACGATGGGATATCTCCTACTTTCTTACCTTACTACTCTCTGAACAGTTTTCCTGATACCCCTGTTTGATGAGGTTCCCTTCCGGCCTCGAGGCGCAACGACCCAACGGTATGTAATCTTCAACGTAGAATCAAGAACTACTTAACCTCTGTTGATTACGTGGCTGGGACGCCATCATTCGGAACGTGTTCCGGACCCAACACTTGACGGTTCCTGGCCCCTGGTACA
Source organism: Diplodia corticola (assembly GCF_001883845.1). Taxonomy (NCBI): domain Eukaryota; kingdom Fungi; phylum Ascomycota; class Dothideomycetes; order Botryosphaeriales; family Botryosphaeriaceae; genus Diplodia; species Diplodia corticola. Next base: position 2,633 of record NW_017971608.1, read on the forward strand.
CGGCCAGCCGGTATCCATTGTTGAGCATGCTTCCTATCCCTTCGTTCCTTCACCCACGACACGGAAAGCTTGCACGTGGGTCGGCAGGAGTAGATTCCCCTTCCCATTTTAGCCGACGTCTCCGAACGGCGTTATTGCATCGCAGGACCCGCAACAGGGGAACAGGGCTGTATTTCGAAACGACCTGTGCCGTCAGCAGATCACGAAAAGCCACGAGGGACCCACATAGTGCGGGGGACGGGACCTTTTTTGGGGTCCGGAAACAGGCAGCAGGCGCCGTATCGGGTCATTGATTGCAGCTGACGAGCGCCACCTTCGGCTGATTGAGTCAGGGACCACGGTGACGAACACCCCCCCTTCGCGCGCCGGGGCGTTTCTTCGGAGGCATGAGGCCGATGGTGTGATGACGAGAGGATGGAGAAGACTGGCCTCGGACGCCATGGGGCGGCCCGCGACCTGTAGTCTGTCCAGCCGCGGCTTTTTGGATTTCTCAGCGGCATGCGTTCGTCAGATAGATTGAGGTGTTGTTGCTCAGGACACACCCCCCCGGCGACATGCCCACGGCATTGGGACAGCCTTGGCACCGACCGTCCGGGCCCTCCATCGTATCGCCGTATCCGCGCGAGAGCACCCTCTCGTCATCTACCCAACACATCCCGGTCGTCACGCCCTTGCGACAACATTCCGGGAACCGACCCCCGCTAGCCAGATCGGGGAAACGTTGCTTGAGCGGAACAAAAAGACCCTGCATGCTAAACCCCTTATTATTATCCCGCCGCTGCTTTTTGCTGAGTTTCTCCGGAGCCCCCGGAAGATATCAGACAAAGTCCAAGGCAAGAAATTATTGAAGAATGAGCTTTGGTTCTACCGCAGGTCCAGCGTTCGGCCCTACTCTCTCCCCACTGACTCGACTCGCAACCCGCAGACCACGTCCACATCGCAACGCACGCGTCTTCTTCGTCCCGGCTGATCGACTTCGCTCTCGCGACGAACCTCTCATCGCAATCTCGCTTCTCTACAATGGCCGGGCTCACTGACGCGGTGCCCGATGAGAAAAAACACCTCGATATTGGTGCCCTCCTCTCTCGCAACATTCGCAAAACCACTTTTACTACTTACGCCCGTAGCGCACGCGCGCGCGCGCGCCCCCCTCCTTCTAGTTTGTCCGCCGCGCCTCTTTTTTTTTTCCCCCTTGCGGTGAGAGTACCTAGTGAACAGATATCGAACCAGCACGAAGATCCGTGACGTCAGTTTATACTCGAGATCACCGCAAAAGTGGATTCCATCTGCCTTCCTTGGGAACTGCATCCGGTGCGGCGGACCGCAGATCTCCCCCGAGAAAGCACTTTTTTTCTCGGCGTCGTTATCTTTCTCGGCGTCGCCGGATGCGTGTGTGCGACTGGGTTGGCCGAAGTGGAGTGCGGTACTTATGGAAACGGAAATGATGGGCGGCGGCCCGCGCAGCCGAAGTACCGCCCAACCCCCGGCCAGCTGGACTGAGAGGGCATGGGGCCTGGAGGATATGCGGAGGTTGTATGATATGTCTGACTTGCTATCGTCTTTCAGCGCGGTTGATGACGAGATAAGCTGGCATACGGCGATCTTTCGTGTGGGTAGTTGAGGCAAGTATACCGACGTAGATGTAATCAGTAGCTGAGGGAGATATCCGGGCGAAGATGTGAGTATTAAAACAATACAAATGCATCCAGATACAGGATTCCGCTGCTCATATAGGTCGGTCAGAATCTTCCGTCCCCCACTGTGTCGGGGTGAGTGAAGGTGAGGTAGATTAGTGATGCTCTGGTGCGAGAATTGTGCTGTGAGGCTTAGATTGCTACCATAGCATTGACGCAGGATTCCATGGCCGGTCATCAGGTGAGACAGTCAAACCGATTCCATGCATGCAGCAGTAAGTTGCAAGCACAATAACATGAAGGTCATGTCTTTAGCTCCGGACGCCAAGCCGTGTGCGTACCGGTTCTGGCACCCCGTCTACTGCACTTTCCCATCAGCACCTGCACGTTGGATCCTTTTATTATTCATAGTCGACTTCTCCACTGCCGTCCTATCACAAAAGTAGTGTTGGTAGTTTAGTGGCAAGACGCATTGATTCTAGACCGGAGTCCGGTGGTTGTCGTCCCCGGGCCGGACGCGGGACTTCTATCGATGAAGCTTGGGTTCAATTTCCAGCCAATCTGAATTGTTTTGCCCCGGTGTCTTCACGCTTCGTGGCTACCTTTTGATTCGTTGTTTCTTCATCCTTCGATGCGTTCCTTGGAAGTGTGAAAGTTGCCGCATCAGGTGACTCTTAATAAAATGCATCGGTGATTCTGTGGCAAAACGCATCAATCCCAGACAGAGTGGTCGTGAGGTTCAAGGACCAGCTGGCCTTGGAGCAAGCGCCCCTGTGTGAGACGGGCTCGAGAATGGGACTCCGATGAATCGGTGAGACCTGGATTCAAATTAAATCTCTGTTGATGCTATGCTTTCTTGCTACGCGGAGTTACTTTATCATTCACAAATTTAGTGCGTGTGCTACGGACGCGAGGCTGCAGGACAGTCATGTAACTCTTATTCGTTAGAGATGAGACGTTTTTGTCCCACTAACATTTGATTGTGGGACTGCAGCTGAGTTAAAGAATTGAAGCCACGATACTTTCGAGTGCCTTCAAATAGTTTAGAGAAAGCGTAAGGGGCGGTCGAGGCTCATACGTATGGTTGTTACCCATTGCCAAACGGATGGTTGAAGGCTCGTCTGCCCCGCCCAGCAAAATCTCTCAAGCAAGGGATAGGTACTCTCGTACTATTTCTTATTCATCTGCACACTCTGATAGTTAATACGATACCACATTGTCTCACTGGCGTCCCTCTTGCGGAAGAAGAAGTGATGGCGGCACGTCATTGCACCTCAAACCGTCACTAGACACATCATAAACGCACCCTCTCATGCGGAACAGAGTGTCTAGACCTCTGTGGGGGTAATAGATCTCCCCTCGAAGCCTGAAGCCTGCCCTCCTTCACCGGCGACATATCACGACCCCACCACCCTCATGTTGGATCATGGTTTTGAGATTGGGCGTCGTGGTGAGGCGTGTGGAGGAGAATACGTGAGTGAAAAGTTTATTTTTACTAAGCCCCTTGCCCGATAGCTCGTTCAATCTCCTATACTTGATCGTGATCACGTCTTTTATTACACTTATAGGTATGTGCGCCTTCTCGTCGTGAGACCGTAGTGGTCCGTACGATCTGCACCGCATTGACCACAAGTCCAACCGCACGTTCCCATCAACTCAAGGGCTCTAATGGACGTTCACTGGTACAACGCTTTGGGGGTCTACTAGCAGAAGAAATGCATTCTGTGGAAGAGGATGACGCGAGGGAATGCGGAATTGGTGGCTTAGAGCTGACAAAGAGGGATGGGAGGAGCGGAACACGGGACGTTTAGGATGCCTGCTCAAATAATCAGTCGAAAATCTCTCAGTCTTCGTCTTCAAGCGTAGCAGGTTTCATCGAAAGGCACGGCGACAGCTGAAACCGAGTCGACGCTTCCATATAGCGACCGAGCACTTCGGCAACATCTCTGGGGTCACTTGTTGTTGCATATCGGATATGTAGGTCCATTTGCCGACCCTCGGCCCCGAAGACTCTACAACAACTAATCAGAAAAGGGTTCAGTCCTTGTCATAGATGTTTTTCTATTCCTGAGGGGTTTTTCATCTGTTGAACAAAAGAGCTTCAGAGCCGTGTAACGACGACATCACAATAGCCACTTCTCATGTTCGATCCCAGTCTCGGAACCCAACCGCCCACCGAAAACAGTCTCTGCCAAGGATGCAACCACAAAATTCCAAACGAAGCATCTTGGTTCTCAGAGCCCGACTTCACGCAGCAAGTTCCCCAAACGACGAGAACAACACACCACCACCTACCCTAAACAACAACACAGACACCGAACATCCAGCAGTACGCAGCACAGCCCTCATCCGCCCGCTCGCCGTCTCACGCTACCATCACCCCACCCAAAACCCAAAATCTGGTGATATGAGCAGACCCAGCCAGTCACGAGCAGACGTCGTCCGCGACGTCCAATATAGCATTAGCGAGCCTTCGACGCCACACAACCCCGACAGCGTATCAAAGCAATGGTCCCCACACAACCACCCCTGACATCCTGGAACCCTGCTGCGGTTCCGCACGGCAGATGGATCCGTTTGGGGAAGTGGGGGGATTGATCCATTTCATTCCGCGAGGGCTTCTGCGCGGCTGGCGGCCGAGGCGACTACCGAATCCCTTCACCCCACGACGTACGTCTAGATGATGATCATGTCGTGAGAGTGGCGTAAGTGCATGCGTGTGCATACACAGTACGTGCATGCATGCGTGTATACGTCACTGTAGTTACTGAGGCGCACGAGGGAGCGTGATCGAGACTTCGCTTGGCCGGATCGGCCGCTCGGTAATTGGTGACACGTGGGTGAAGCGGGTGGCTGCAGGAGTTACCTACGGCAGTTGCAGAGTCAGCAATGGATACATGTGGGTGCGGCAAGGCGGCGGCGGCGGCGGATATGCAGGTCAGGCGTGCCGGAAAAAGTGGGCGCGAGCAATGTATCTCGCGAAAGTGAGGCGGATGTGGTGTGGAATCAATCATCATGCTGGTCTTTTTCTCACACTGCCTCTGTGCTGTCGTCGGAATGGGGCTTCTTCTGCTCGGATGTTGCTCCGCGGTTGCGAGGCGTGGATCATAGTGCGTGCGGTGCTGATCTGGCGTGGGGGGAGCTAATGCAGGTACAAGTGGCCGCACCCACTTTGCTGCACTGCCGGCGCCGGAGCCAATGGCGAGCCGCGGCGTGGACGATGATCTACGCCGGATGCATGGCCCCCGTCCGCCGGGTACGTCCTACGTGGCGGCGACATTGCGACCGCAGGCCACCGCAGGCGAAATGCAGCTAAGCATCCTGTGCGCGGTGCCAAAAGACGCGCGCGCCCGCCTCCCGGCTGTGCGACGGTTTCTGTAAGGTGGGAGGCTGCCCTGTTGCGGGCGTGCACCCAGCGTGCACCAGCCCGGCAGCCTTATCCGGCCTCGGCTACGGCTAGGCGCAGCCAGAGCACTCAGACGGGGACAACGCTTACGTGCAGAATCAGGGAGTCATGTGCAGCTGGCATGCAGCGTGGCTGGCCAACTGTCGCCGCCAAGTACCACCCGCGCTCCAGGGCCTCTCGCCGAACAGCCCCGGGCCTCCCTCGCGGAAATGAGGGCAGATGTTGCGAGTGGTGCTGATCCTGCCGGCCAAGCGACTGGGATCCCTCTCGACTGCTCCCCCGATTGGGCGCGCGGAAGTGGAAGGAGGCACCTTTTTCGTCCCTTTTCGTCCCTTTCCGCCCTGTAGCAGCCGCTACGCTCCAAACGTACTTGCCGAACTGCAGAATCATCCGCAGGCGCCGAGGAAGGCGGCCCTGCTAGTGTCCGCGAACGCCCACGACCCCAGAACGGGCAGGTCGGCTGCCCAAGGCGGAAGATGCAGTGCATGATGACGGAAGCTTCACGACCGGTCAGGAAAGGGAAGGCGGCGACAGTTTCAGCTTTTTGCTCCCCTCTCGCTCAGGCAACCGGCGGCGCTGTGCTTTGGCTTTGGCTTCACGCTCAAACTCTGCTCGTAGCGATGCTTGTCACCGCTTGCCTCGTTTTTGTTTCCGGTCGGTGATCATAGGGCTGACCCGTGCGCGCGCCGGCGCTGCTCCGCCGTCGCCAATCTCAACCAAACGACCGTTGGCGGCCGGGATGCCGCGCGCACCCACGCCTCCTCTTGAGACGTGACGTGCCTCTCTCGGAAAAATAACCCTCGGCCCGCCCGGGGACAATAATGACGTCGCCTTTTGTTTGGGATTGTCCGAGGGCGAGGGCAGAGGCCACGCGCAGGAACCCCCTCCACCCCTGGTACTCCTTCCGCCGCCCCAGGGCTGGTAGGGCTGTCCACCATCCCGGTCGGGCCATCGCCCATTATTTGGCTGACGGCGTGATTCCTGCATGCCGCCCTCTCGATCCCCGCGTGCGTGCGATCTGGCCTACAACGCTAAGCAAGCGCTCCCGATGTTCCGCGACGAGGTATGGCCTGGCAAAGCAAGCTGCAAAAAAAAAAAAGAAAAAAAGCAAAAGTCAACACACTGTTTAACATTTTTATTTTCTGCCTTTGCCCAACTCTGAATCGCTCTGTCGCCCGCTCCGTCTAGTCTCGCGGCGAGGCCAGTTGTTTTGGGCGAAGGAAGGCTAGCTCACTCACACGCACACGTACACGCACACGCACGCTGCTGAGGTCGCTCTCAATAGCTAGGTCGTCAATGGTGACGCCGTGTGCTGCCGCGCACCGCAGCGATCCCCGTTGTGCGCCTGATGTTGCACCTCTGTCGGCCCATTAACGGCAGCTCTCCCTCCCCCCCACACACCCCTTCGACGCGCAAGCAACAACCATCCTGTGCTCGGTCTCGCCACAGCGCCATCATCGATGCCGTGCGGGAAAGGCAAGGAAAAGGAGCGGTGTGTTTTGCTCGCCTCATGCTCATGTAGCAAGGAGCTGCTGCTTGGGAGGAGCTGGGCAGCAATCATAATAATTGAAATTCTTCAGCGAGCTCAATGGCCAGATCTGGGCGCGAGCACTTGCACCCAACCCCCCCCCCCCCCCATGTCCCGCATCACCACCGAGGGGTACGTCGTGGGTACTGTCGATGCGCCGCCCCGCCGTGTACTGTGCAACGGGCCGGGCTCTGTTCCGCGACGTCCCTCCCATTATTTCTTCCCCCGGCCTGTGAAACGCCTGTTTGAGATGCGTGGGGTGTGGAGCTAGCGGTGAGCTGGCCGCCGTGGCCGTGAGTGAGGCAAAAAAAAATATGGGCGTGCATGAGCAGCAGATGCGATGGGCCGGCCAATATGACGAACCCCCCCTCCGAACGTCGGGCGAGCAGCAGGCGGACGGAGCAGCCGACGGAGCCAACGACGGGGAAGGGGGGGCGCTTTTTTGAGGCTGCCACACTGGCTGCCTGGAGGATGGGATGGGATTGGCGCCGGCCGTGGGAAGTGGCAAGTGGAGCATGGGGTGAGGTTCAGCTGGCAGCAAGTGCAGCCAGGCACACACATGGCAGCACTAGTCACGAGAGCAGACCGGACACGTTGTGCGGATATTCCAGAGCACTCTTTGTTGCTTAACGTGATACATTATCCATTACCAAAACTGCAGTAGACAATGCTGAGATTTGGTAGAGCTGGCAGAGGAAAGGTAAGGAAAGGAAAGGAAAAAAAAAAAAAAGCGCGGTGCTTGCGCGTGCGCGGAGATCTTGTTGCAGCGTCTTGTAAATAGCCATGAAAAGAAAATGCCGTGATGCCAAGGAAAAGGATGCGGAAAAAGAAACCAAGGGAAAAAAAGGGAAACAGAAATAGGCTCCTCGCGAGAGCGGCGGCGAGGGCTGAGACAGGTTTGCTGCGGTGTCAGAGGAAGCGGAAAGGGGCGGGATCGCAGCCAACCCGTTCAGGCCAATCTTGAATCATGCAAGCCACGCCAAAGTCAGGTACGCCAGAGGTATTTCGCAAAATCGCCCAAGCCCATTCGCCAACGCGTGCATAAATCCCCTGTCCGGTCTAGGATATCGAGCGCCGTGCCAAAGTCAAGTAAATTGCTTTTTGTCGCAGGTGGAAAAAAAAGAAGAAAATGGAAGCCGCAACAGAGAGCCGCCCGTGGAGACCGATCCGATTCGAGATTGATGCAGCGGGCCCGTCTGTGCGTCTGACGGGCCCCGGAGCAGCCGACGAGCGCCGCAAAACGCCTGGGAAGCCGAGGGAAGCCGAGGGAGGAGAGGTGATGCTGAGGAAAGAGACGAGGACAGAGGACGGACAGTGAGGCGCGCGTTTTGTTTGCTCTGCGGCGGCGTGTGCGAGTGGATCTCGGCAGGGCTCCAGATCCCTGCGCCGCTGCGATGGGCGGGTGCAGATCGTCCCACGCCCTCTCAACCGGAGGCCCGGTTAGCGAGACGGTCGACGTCAACACCAAAATTGCAGGACTGCCCGCAGCCGCCGCAGAGCCGCGTCGAGCCTTACGCCTTCTGCGAGCACGGCCGGCACGTCTTGAGCTTGCAGCGCTGGCACTCGAAGATGAACCAGTGCGGCCCGGAATGGCACATGTTGCAGATCCAGTGGATGAGCGAGTTGTCCGACTTGACCATCTTGAACGAGTGCTCGCAGTTGCCGGAGACAGCCATGGTGCGGGCGGGAAGGGGCGAGAAGGGGCGGAGGGGTGGTTTCCGGCGAAGGGCGGTAGGCAGCGGGCTGAAGTAGTCGAAAGAGCGGCTGGAGCAGGCGCCTGTGACGTCGACAATCAGCTCAGAACTCGGGGCCGTGGGAAGCTGGCTGGCTCTAACTTACACACTAGACAGAGGGCGCCGGGGCGAAGGAAGACGGTGAGAGAGAGAGAGAGACTGGACTGGATCCGCCGGTTCGACTGGAGACGGGCAGGCGTGGGTCGAAAGAGGGGATCTGATCTCCGATGGTGGCAGATCTCCAGGGCGCCGGCAGGCGTCTTATATAGCACCAAGTGAGTGAGCAGGCTCGCTGGTTTGGGCCGTGCTGTTGCGGAATGCTCCAACTGAGTCGACGATGGGTCCTGGGTCGCTTTGGGACAGGCGGTGGACAGATCTGGGAACAGATACACGCCCGTAACACACTGGAGTTGGAGCTCTGCCACCCTATATCAAAAGACGCTCTGCGCGCGCGCCCGAAGCGGCATGGGCTGGCGAAGCTTGTCAGACTAGGGCGTCGTGGCCCGCAACCGCGGCCATGGGTGTGGTGGTTCCAAGTAGCTGATCCTTGTTGCAAGGGAATGCGGGTTCATTCTTGGGCGGAGCGCGGCTGGGGCAGTGGCTGTGGACGTGTCACATCGTCGCCGCCGTTGAGCGCAAAGCGGAATGCCTGGCGGTCCTGACGACCTGGTTGCGCGCTGGGCGACCTGAGACAAGGCTCTGCGGTGCGATGGCCCGCCAGCGCCGGCCAATGCGCGGCGACAGGGCCGTTCCAAGCCCCTGGTCAGCGGGCCAAAGGGCTGAGTGCCACCCAGGGCGGCCAGCAGCGACGGCGAGAGAGGGAGGGCGAGAGAGTCGCGAGAGAGCGCCAGAGAGCGCCGTGCCCCGCTCAGCCCGGGCCCGGACGCCCGCCTGGCTGCTGCCCGCGGCCACCGGCGGCCACTGGCGCCAGCGCTGGAGCAGCAAAACACAGCCTCCCGGCGCTCGCCGGCTCAGAGCGCGCCAGCAGGGCCCCCGCCGCGCGCGCTGCCGCTTCAGGCCGCTGACGCAGCGTCTCCTGTGCCCGAAATCCGTTGCGGCATGTCCTCCACCAGCGCGGTGGGCGTCGCCGCGCAGGGAAGCCGCGGCTGCTCGAACCGGCCCCATGCAGCGCGCCACCGACGCCGTTTGCGCGGCATCCAGGCCCGCGGGTCCAGGCTGGCATGTACCGTCGATCCACCATCGCCGCCGTCGCTGCCGTCGCTGCCACCGCTGCCCTCACCACCACCACCGCGTCTCACCCCTCACCCGCCAGCGCCCGCACCGCCGCCCGCCCGCCCCGTCGACCCCCGACTGCCGCGCCCTGCCGGCCCTGCCGCGCTGCGCCATTCCAGCTGTCTTATTGGTTTCAAGGCCGAAGAAACGTGCCTAACCATGCAGCCGACCCAACCTCGCCGGCCACAAGATCTCCAGGGATCGATCTACCTGCAAGATCCTGAGCGAAACCCGGTTGCTGGTGAGCCCTCCTCAGGAACACCTCGACGTCTGACCCGCTCCCTGGCGTCGCCCGGCAAGCGCTCCAACTGGCCCGTTTCCCCTGCACCAACGCCAGGGCGCGCGGATCCTCCCGCCTACCGCGACCTAACCGCCTCCATCTTGCCTGTCGTCCTCCCGCATGCGACCTGTCGCCCGCCGCTCGTCTCGCCGTCGTGAAGGCCGCCCAGCTGGCCCCGGTTTCTTCCTCCCTTCGAGAATATTCCAGCCTGCCCGCGTTTCCGCCGCGCCGGCTCCGCTGCAACCTCGCGCCTCTCGCCTCGCACCCCCATCCCTCGATGGACCCCTCATTTCGTTGACATCCGGCCACTGGCAAGAAATCACCCATCGTGCTCGTGGCACCCGCAGCCGCGTCGCATTCCGCCATCCTGACTCGTCCACACGCCCTTGCCAGACTCGACGCGTCCAAACCGGGCGCCGGGCTGCTCTTGCTCGTCCCGTTTGGTGCTCTCCTGTCCGCTTTGGGCCGACTCCACCCTGTCTCATTGGAGCTGTGTCCGGGGCGCGCTGCGTCCCACCAACCGGGGACGAGATGCTCCGCCGAAGGGTAGCATTCCTGGAGATCTCTGAGATATGACACCGATCCGCCAGAGCAAGGGTCCCGGTAATGACGCGCAGCGGTGGTGGATGTCGGCCCGCCGCCTCACAACCCTGCCCGCATTCCCGCCCCGTCGCTTCTGCATCTGTCGCGCACGTCGTACCGAGATTGATTGTGCGCTCCCCGATCTGGTGTTACTGCATAAGCGAGCGAAGGAGCAAAAGCCTCCGGCACCAGGGGGGGAAGCGCGCACTGTCCTACCGTCTTCCCTGGGAAACCGATCGCCCAGCCAGACTCGATGCCAGACCGGGCCCCCGTCGACGAAGGCCGCGGCTGTTTCGCGGATGTCCGGCTCACGTCACCGATCCCAGGGCAATGGACGCAGCCTGGTGTTTTCTTCCCCCCGGCGGTCGCTGCCCGCACAGTGCCCCGGCTCTTGGCTTCCTCAACCGGACAGGCAGGTTTTGGCGGTGTATGCAATTAACAATGCCGTCGCTGCTTTCGCGCCTCTGCAGGACCTTCGTATTCCCACGCCCACTTACAATAGCCTTGTACCTGGCGCCCAACCTCACTCAGCTGACACCCTGGCGTGAGAAAAACAAAACGCCCTCGGCTTTTTGTTTTTCGCAACCGCCTTGCTTTACGTCTGCAATGAAAAAAGAATCCAGCCGGCAGGAAAATAAAAGATACAGGGTTTCAGAACCGACCGACCCTGGATCCGCCCGATGGATTCCTGGATGACGTTTCCAGGAACCCGACAACCAGGTCTTTGTCCCGAGCCAAGCGCCTCGCCAAACAACCCATTGTCCTGATCATATCGCAGGTCAGTACAAAGTTCTGACGGCTGGTGTGACACTGCCTCACCGACTCTATTTGCACTGCTCAATCGGAGAATTAATCCCAAGCCACGGCCGCCCATCCACGCCACAGTGAGGAGGCAATGGCAGTACAGCCATCGTTTGGACGCCGCATCGCCCAACGTTCCATAATTCTCCAGTCTTAATGTCCTAACCGGGTTTGTGGATTTCTGGGCCCCGTTTTCTCCGCCGCGTCGGTCTGACATCTGCCGTGCCACTCCCGCCATGTCCGCATCCTCCGGCATGCGACGCGTCGCCGTGGGTTGTACTGGGGCTTGTGCCCAAAAGAAACAGTCGAGAGATGGTTTGTGAGTGACTGCAACGCGTTGCGCGGCCTCATGATCACCGGCATATGGCAAACGGCGTAACGTAGGCGGCCATTGCCAATGAATCCTGTCGTGAGTGCGTGTGTTCGCCTTGTTGCATTCACTATCGTTAGACGACGTCAAGGCAGCATCCGCTGATCATGCAGGTACCTGGCGGCGTGATGGCGGTTTCCCTGGTGCACTGATGGCGTTTAAGCGGCTGTCAGGCTCAAGGGGATACAGTGGCTTCTTTGCCGCAGACGCCCCCTTCCCTCGCCACCCACTGCTGTGCTACAAAACGTACCACCCGAATGCGGGTCACTCCGGCCAGACCAGTCCTTGTCGGTCAACTTTGACACCAACCCACATTGGATTTTTTTTTTCTAATTTCGCTGTCGGTGTGTGGAGTCGTGAGCTGTTTTCTTTTACGGTTTCCTCCCCGGACTCGAAGCCTCACTTTCCAATCTTCCCTTCCACATCTTACAAGCCTTTATTTCTTTTCAACTCGTTCGGGTCTCTCTCACCGATTAAAGCTCTCCGCCCCGTTTGAGACTATGACACAATGGACGACGGACTACGATCACAACAGTCCTCCTTAACGGTAAACCAAGACGAAGCATCGTAGCAGCCACCAGGTTCCACTGAAATGTCCACCACCGTGGTGCTTGATCGGAGTCACCGCTGTTGCAGAAGAACAAACACAACGTGACAGCGCGACGGCGCAACACTCATGACTGACCGTCGCTGCCCAGCTCTGTGTAGAACACGCACGCACCACCTCAGATATCGCTGTCCTTTAGCGATTTAACCACAGACGACGCCAGTGAAACTTTACCGCTGGTGGTGGTGTTACGTTTTTTTTTTCCTCCTCGCGACCATCTGTAAGAAGACGAGGATATGGCGCGATCAAACGGGCTTGCCATTTCCGTGCAGGCTTCGCGAACTGTTCTTTGATCGCTGTGCACCGACAAGGACCAAGAAATCGAATCCTCATTCTAACGTTCGTTGTGTTGTCTCTACGGCGAGCACTTTGAGATCGGTTTATGCTTCACGACAGCGGTCGCCCGTCTGGCTTCCAACTTGAGTTAGCCGCGGATTCATGCGCAAGAGGTACGGGTCCAGGGTTGTATGTGCGTGGTGTAAAGAGTGATACGCATATAAGATCTCTCACCATGCATGTTCATTCGTGTCTCCAGCATGAGGAATGACCAGTCGAGGGAGAGAGGTGATGGTAAATACACTTCGTAGTAGCTTTCAGTTACAGGAAACTCTATGTGCATGTGAGTGAGTGTCCCAGAGCTGGCTTATCGGAGGTTCGGAAAAAGGATTGCGGGATTCATATTCATATCCCAGCTAACGACGGCTTTTATTTTCTGGCAAGCACTTCGCTTCTGTTTTGCTACTCTTGCATTCATAATTTATGAATGCCTCTCTCTTTCTCTCTCTCTCTCTCTCTCTCTCTCTCTCTCTCTCTCTCTCTCTCTCTCTCTCATTTAACCAAAAAAAAAGAAAACAAAAAAACAATCACCACCCAAAGAGTCAGACAACAACAACAACATCATCATCATCAACAGACCCCCGACCCTCATACCACCTTCTCGCCCACACCCTCGCCCACCCCCTTGCCCACCGCGCGAACCACACCGCGCCAAAGGCCGTCCATC
>NW_017971492.1:0-524 GCF_001883845.1 Diplodia corticola
TATAGCTTCTCTTTTTTCTTTAAGTCTAAGAAATTTTTAACTAAAAGATCGTATAAGTTTAATTTATTATTATAATAGAATATTTTATATATATAGCTATTTATATTACTATTAATAAATATTAGAGTTAAAGAAATAATAGTATTATACGCGCGTAAAAAGCTTTATAAAAAATAATAGATTAAATAGAAAAATTAAAAATAAATATATAAAATTAATAATAAATATTTTAAATACTTATTATATTTATTATTCCGTTAATACTTTTAGTAGCGGCCTTTATATTTTTTAATAATATATTATATATAAAAACTTTATAAGTTATATAACTTTTATATAACTTTTCGCTATTATAGTCTTAAAAAAACTAAAAGATTTTAATTAAAAAAAAATAAAAGATTATAGTTTTTTTAAGAAAGGCCGTTATAAATTTAACCCTCTCTAACTAGTCTTTAACCCTTCTCCCCCCCTCCCCCCTCCCCTATCCGTATTTTAATACTCCTTAGGAAAGCTACTTCTTCTCC